>NC_092153.1:80531233-80686233 GCF_045791955.1 Oncorhynchus clarkii lewisi
TCCTCATCCCCATCCTCATCCCCATCCTCATCCCCATCCCCATCCTCATCCCCATCCTCATCCCCATCCTCATCCCCATCCTCATCCCCATCCCCATCCACATCCCCATCCCCATCCCCATCCTCATCCCCATCCTCATCCCCATCCCCATCCTCATCCCCATCCCCATCCTCATCCCCATCCCCATCCACATCCCCATCCTCATCCCCATCCTCATCCCCATCCCCATCCCCCGGGCCCAGTGAGACTGCGATAAACTCTCCTCTAGGGAAATAATTCTTCATTCTCTCTCTTCTGTTCTCGTCTCCTCCACTCTGTGTTTCTCATTCTTTCTTTTTTTTGTTATACTTTTTTTTAAATTGAATATCCAAAATATACGATCTACTTGCAGTGAAGCCGGCCAACAACTACATCATACCAGTCATCCAACAGACTCCCATTCAGAGAGACACACAGAAGCATCCAGGGTCAATGCCCTGCTCAAGGGCACGTTGACAGATCTCCCACCAGGGCAAAAAACATGGACCTCAACTATTCGAGACCCCTCCAATATCCCCCCCCCCCCCCCCCCCCCAAGAAGAAAATACAAATACAAAATGAAATTAATTCCATTCCCCACCCCCAAGAACCCCCCAATGCACCAACAACCCAGAGAATGAACTGAAGCGAAAAAGAAGAACACAGCAATGCAAACAAATATATACAAGATTAATGCAAAAAAACAAAGAACATCAAGGACTACTAACATCATAACAGCAATGCCAAGTGTATATGTTTGTGTGCATGTCTGGCACAATTCCATGTATGTATGTGTTTATTTGAATGAGAGTGTGTGTATATGCATGTGTACAAACACCTGCATGGCATCAGCCTCAGGTAAACTGACATCAGCTGTATGTTTTATTTTGTCATTTTTTGTTGTACTTTTATCTTAGACCGTCATTCTATCTCCCGCACAGCAGCTCCACTCTCACTTATCTCCAATCCCACATCCCAACCCTCAGTTCATCCCATCCCAACCCTCAGCTTCCCTCAGCACATCCCATCCCAACCCTCAGCTTCGCTCAGCCCATCCCATCCCAACCCTCAGCTTCCCTCAGCCCATCCCATCCCAACCCTCAGCTTCCCTCAGCACATCCCATCCCAACCCTCAGCTTCCCTCAGCCCATCCCATCCCAACCCTCAGCTTCCCTCAGCCCATCCCATCCCAACCCTCAGCTTCCCTCAGTCCATCCCATCCCAACCCTCAGCTTCCCTCAGTCCATCCCATCCCAACCCTCAGCTTCCCTCAGCCCATCCCATCCCAACCCTCAGCTTCCCTCAGCCCATCCCATCCCAACCCTCAGCTTCCCTCAGTCCATCCCATCCCAACCCTCAGCTTCCCTCAGTCCATCCCATCCCAACCCTCAGCTTCCCTCAGCCCATCCCATCCCAACCCTCAGCTTCCCTCAGTCCATCCCATCCCAACCCTCAGCTTCCCTCAGCCCATCCCATCCCAACCCTCAGCTTCCCTCAGTCCATCCCATCCCAACCCTCAGCTTCCCTCAGTCCATCCCATCCCAACCCTCAGCTTCCCTCAGCCCATCCCATCCCAACCCTCAGCTTCCCTCAGTCCATCCCATCCCAACCCTCAGCTTCCCTCAGCCCATCCCATCCCAACCCTCAGCTTCCCTCAGTCCATCCCATCCCAACCCTCAGCTTCCCTCAGCCCATCCCATCCCAACCCTCAGCTTCCCTCAGCCCATCCCATCCCAACCCTCAGCTTCCCTCAGCCCATCCCATCCCAACCCTCAGCTTCCCTCAGTCCATCCCATCCCAACCCTCAGCTTCCCTCAGTCCATCCCATCCCAACCCTCAGCTTCCCTCAGCCCATCCCATCCCAACCCTCAGCTTCCCTCAGCCCATCCCATCCCAACCCTCAGCTTCCCTCAGCCCATCCCATCCCAACCCTCAGCTTCCCTCAGTCCATCCCATCCCAACCCTCAGCTTCCCTCAGCCCATCCCATCCCAACCCTCAGCTTCCCTCAGTCCATCCCATCCCAACCCTCAGCTTCCCTCAGTCCATCCCATCCCAACCCTCAGCTTCCCTCAGCACATCCCATCCCAACCCTCAGCTTCCCTCAGTCCATCCCATCTATCTCTGCTGGCCACCCTTTTCGGATTTCTAAGCAACACATATCTTTTTTTTTTTTTTAACCTTTATTTAATCAGGCAAGTCAGTTAAGAACAAATTCTTATTTTAAATGACGGCCTAGGAACAGTGGGTCAACTGCCTGTTCAGGGGCAGAACAACAGATTTGTACCTTGTCAGCGCAGGGATTTAAACTTGCAACCTTTCGGCTGCTAGTCCAATGCTCTAACCACTAGGCTACCCTGCCGCCCCCTTTCAACTATGCTGTGATGTTTAACGTACAATTTCAATCGATCTCATCGAATAGATTCCACAGATTGCGAGTTGAAGATGAAAAACCTTTACTAAGGGTATTAGTATATTAGTAATTGACTGACCCGGTCTCTCCAGATCTCCTAACAATACTATTTCTAGGGTAAATTTTAGATCAATGCTATGCATTTTCAGCCATTCCTGAACCTGAGACTAGAAACAGGCTACCTGAACCATTTAGGGTTGAAGTAAAACTTTTGAATAAGTGAAGCTTTTAGCGAGAGGTGTAGTGCTTTTATATTTAATAATCTCAACCCACCCAATTTTATATAGATAGGCACTCTTTATTTTGTCTGGTTTAGCGTCCCAGATAAAGTGAAATATCTTTTGCTCATATGATTTGAAAAATGAATCATCAGGAGTAGGCAGCACCATAACTAAGTGAGTAAACTGAGATATGACTGAGGAGTTAATCAGGGCTTCCGTAAATAAGTATTTACCTCTCTATGGTTGTAGGATCATGTCTATTTTTACAAGTTTTCTATTCATATTCATTGTGAAGAGCTTATTTATAAATGTTGTGATATGAATACCAAGTATGTCTACTTCACCAGCAGCCCATTTTATGGGTAAACTGCAGGGTAATGTAAAAGTTGTATTTTTTTAAAGATCCAATACATAATAACACTTATCATAATTAGGTTTTAGTCCAGAGAGCACAGAAAAGTTATCTGCATCTTCAATGAAACATTGCAGGAATCTAGCTTGCGGACTTAATATTAAACTTGAGTCATCAGCATACATGGACACCTTTGTTTTTAAGCCATGGATTTCTAATCCTCTAATGTTGTTTGATATGATTTAATAGCCAGCATTTGGATGGCCATAATGAATAGATATGGTGACAGAGGACACCCTTGTTTATCTCTTCTTGACAACTCAAAACTCTTTGAGAAGTAGCCGTTATTTACTATTTTACACCTGGGGTTGCTATACATTTTTTTACCCATTTTATAAGAGAATCACCGAAATTGTAAAAATCCATGCATTTATAAATAAAATCCAGTCTAACTTTATCAACTACTTTTAAAAATCCACAATAAATACCAGGCCTGGCCTCTTAGATGTTTCATTATCTATTATTTCTAGTAGTTGTCGTATATTATCTCCAATGCATCATCCATGTAAAAAACCTGTCTGATCAGGATGAACAATACCTGGTAAAACCCTTTTAATTCTGAGTGCTATGCATTTCGCTAGTATTTTTGCATCACAACATTGAAGTGTAAGGGGCCTCCAGTTTTTTAGATAGATTGGGTCTTTATATTTGCCACCTGGGTCTTGTTTTAATAATAGAGAAATCAGACCTTCCTGCTGAGTACCCGACAGACTACCATTTCTATAGGAGTAGATAAAACAATCTAACAATGGAGCTTTTAGTATATCAAAAAAAGGCTTGATATACCTCTACCGGTATGCCATCAAGCCCTGGGGTTTTTCCAGACTGAAAGGATTTAATAGCCTCAAAAAGTTATTCCTCTGTAATTTGGCCTTCACACTGATATTTCTGTACATTTGTTAATTTTCCATTTTTATATAATGGAAAATATAGTGTCTTTCAGAGCTCCCTCTCGCTCCAGCTTCCTCTACTCTCTCTCTATCACTCACCCTCTTTTCTCCCCCCCTCTCTCCAGATCCCCTTTCTCCTGTCACCAGCTCACTCCTGGAGGGGAGAGATGGAGAACGAGAGTGAGTGAGACAGAGAGAGAGAGAGAGAGAGAGAGAGAGAGAGAGAGAGAGAGAGAGAGAGAGAGAGAGAGATTGAGAGAGAGATTGAGAGAGAGAGAGAGAGAGAGAGAGAGATGCCACTGTAGTCAGACCTGGCCCTCAAGAGAAGACAGCCTATTTGCACACTGACCACAAAATGAGGTGGAAACTGAGCTGCACTTCCTAACCTCCTGCCAAATGTATGCCCATATTAGAGACACATATTTCCCTCAGACTACAAAGACCCACAAAGAATTTGAAAACAAATTCAATTTTAATAAATAAACTAATAAACTCCCATATCTACTGGGTGAAATACCACAGTGTGCCATCACAGCAGCAAGATTTGTGACCTGTTCGCACAAGAAAAGGGCAACCAGTGAAGAACAAACACCATTGTAAATACAACCCAGATTTATATATTTTTTCCCCTTAGCTATTTGCACATCGCTACAACACTGTATGTAGACACAATATGACATTTGAAATGTCTTCATTCTTTTGGAACTTCTGCGTATGTTAATTTGTTGTGTTTATTTCACTTTTTTTTATCTATTTCACTTTCTTTAGTAATGTGAACATATTTTTCCCATGCCAATAAAGTCCTTAAATTGAATTGAGAGAGAGAGAGAGAGAGAGAGAGAGAGAGATTCAAGGACAAAGGCCACAGCAGTCACCACCAATTTGACTGCTGCTGTACTGAGGAATCTTGGCTTGCATCTCTACCTCTAATGCCGGATGTACACGATTGTGGCATTTTAAACATGTTTGATGTTATCGGCACATTAGGGATCTATCCCAAATGGAACCCTATTTCCTAGTGCTTCTATTGGCCCTGGTCAAAGGTAGAGCACTATAAAGGGATTAGGGTGCCATTTTGATTAGGGTGCCACTTTCTTTCAATTTTCGCCTAAAATGACACCCAAATCTAACTGCCTGTAGCTCAAGCCCTGAAGCAAAGAATGCATATTCTTGGTACCATTTGAAAGGAAACACATTGAAGTTTGTGGAACTGTTAAAGGACTGTAGGAGAATATAACACATTAGATCTGGTAAAAAAAAATAATACAAAGAAACAACAACTTTTTTTATCATCATGTTTGAAATGCAAGAGAAAGGCCATAATGTATTATGCCAGCCCAGGTGCAACTTAGATTTTGGCCACTAGATGGCAGCAATGTATGTGCATCGTTTTAGGCTGATCCAAGGAACCATTGCATTTCTGTTCAAAATGTTGTATCAAGACTGCCCAAATGTACCTCATTTGTTTATTAATAACTTTTCATGTTCAAAACTGTGCACTCTACTCAAACAATAGTATGGTATTATTTCACTGTAATAGCTACTGTAAATTGGACAGTGCAGTTGGATTAACAATAATTGAAGCTTTCTGCCAGTATCAGATATGTCTATGTCCTGGGAAATATTCTTGTTACTTACAACCTCATGCTAATCGCATTAGCCTACATTAGCTCAACTGTCCCGCATGGGACCCACCAATCCTGAATAAGTTTTTAAGAGAGTTCTAGAGCTCATCAGCTTTGCTGCAGATCTCCATTTACTGTGCTTCACAACATCAGCCGCACGACGGAGCCGTTATCCTTTATCACGTTTGCCCAAGGAGATGAGGTTTTTATGCGGTGTCTGTTGGGTGTATGTTGTGTGTCACGCTGGCCCATATAGATTAGGTAGATTAGGTTTAATGCGGTGTGTGTGTGTTATGTAGATTAGTTTTAACGGCCGGGAAGGTGTCAGTGAGGTGTGGAGAGAGAGCACGAGAGAGAGAGAGAGCGAGAGACTCCATTAAACCAGTATTAGTACTGGGGCATCACATAGCAGGGGGATGACGCCTCTCTCTCATTTGGAAATAGAAAATAACAGCACACACACACATACTGTAACCCACACACACACACATAACCCACACACACACAGCTTGGTAGTATGAGGCATGCACAGGGATGACATCAGGTTGGATGGTGTTAATACTATGGGATTAACAGTCTAAACAGACCTGGAACAGGACCTCTACATCTCGTCTAAAGGATCCATACATTTAACCTTCTAACGTATGGAAGTCAATTTAAAGTGCATTCAACATGTGTCTCAACACACTTTACATAACCATGTGTATACATACCAGGATATTATGGATCAAAGTGTTTGAGAGAATGTTATTATTTATTTACCTGTACCTTTATTTAACTAGGCAAGTCAGTTAAGAACAAATTCTCATTTTCAATGAACAGTGGGTTAACTGCCTGTTCAGGGGCAGAATGACAGATTTGTACATTGTCAGCTCAGGGATTTGAACCTGCAACCTTTCGGTTACTAGTCAATGTAATAAATATAACAGATGATATGAGTAGAGCTAAGAGAGGTATTTATTTGACAAACACATGCAAATACAAGGATAATAACACAAAGTGTGCCTTTTCAATCTGTTTGAAAATATATGAGATAACTTAATATAAGTAGTCTTAGCCTTCATATATGAGCTATATCTATTTCATAACCACATTAAAAAAAAAAACCTGAGAAAAATATCCAGGTGTCAGGTTATACTATGTGAAGGCCTTCCAACTGAGAAATCATGAAGCTGATTGGCTATTCAGTGTTTAAGACCAAGCCTGAATACAATAATGTCTTTACTCTCAGAGGAGCAGAGTTGCTCCATTTCAATTCTAACACCATGCCTCTTGTGTGATTCATTATTTACATCACATGCACTAGCTGCATCGCTTACTGAAATATATGTGTGTGTGTGTGTGTGTGTGTGTGCTACTCTCTAGCTGCTATTGGGTGGGAAAGAGTTTCTCTGACATCAGGCTGTTTGTTTGAACAAAGGGAACTAGGAGCAAACTATGAACTGACACTGTCACACGAGAGACAGAGAGACAGAGAGACAGAGAGACAGAGAGACAGAGAGACAGAGAGACAGAGAGACAGAGAGACAGAGAGACAATTAGATAGATAGATAGATAGATAGATAGATAGATAGATAGATAGATAGATAGATAGATAGATAGATAGATAGATAGATAGATAGATAGATAGATAGATAGATAGATAGATAGATAGTCCACTTGACCAGAGCAATACTCAATCATGAGGCATCAAAGCCAAAGGAACTGAATAATATCATGAAATGCTATTTGATGGAAGGAAAGTAGTGTGGAAACATACCAAAAAATAACAAGTCAACAACAAATTCAATCCCTTGTAGACAACATCCAGGACAAAAAAGTTTCACTGTAATAAAGGTGTAAATTTGTCAGAAGAAAACCTAAACACTATATTTGAAAATGTCAAATAGAAAACCTAACAACATTAACAACAAATGGTTTGATGAAGAATGGAAAAACAGAAGAAAGAAACCAACACAAACATAGAGACCTAGAAAACCTGATCGTACAATACAGAAATACACTACGGAAAAATAAGGAACAGCATGTCAGAAATCAGTTAACCGTTTCTGAAAAAAATTGGAAAACACTAAACAAACAACAAATTTACGATTAAAATTGGCAAAAACACACATTTCTTTCCACGGGGCCGTGGGCTGAGACATGGATACAGCTTAAGCCCCATCCTCTTCAACATCAACTCAGCAACAACAAAAAACATCCTTTCCCTGTCAACTGTGTTTATTTTCATCAAACTTAACATGTGTACATATTTGTATGACCATAACAAGATTCAACAACTGAGACATGAACTGAACAAGTTCCACATACATGTGACTAACATAAATTGAATAATGTGTCCCCGAACAAAGGGGAGGTCAAAATCAAAAGGAACAGTCAGTATCTGGTGTGGCCACCAGCTGCATTAAGTACTGCAGTGCATCTCATCCTCATGGACTGCACCAGATTTGCCAGTTCTTGCTGTGAGATGTTACCGCACTCTTCCACCAAGGTACCTGCAAGTTCCCGGATATTTCTGGGGGGAATGACCGAAGCCCTCACCCTCCGTTCCAACAGGTCCCAGACGTGCTCAATGGGATTGCGATGCAGGTTCTTTGCTGGTCATGGCAAAACACTGACATTCCTGTCTTGCAGGAAATCACGCAAAGAACGAGCAATATGGCTGGTGGCATTGTCATGCTGGAGGGTCATGTCTGCAGGAAGAGTACCACATGAGGGAGGAGGATGTCTTCCCTGTAACGCACAGCGTTGAGATTGCCTGCAATGACCACAAGCTCAGTCCGATGACGCTGTGACACACCGCCTCCAGACCATGACGGACCCTCTACCTCCAAATCGATCCCGCTTCAGAGTACAGGCCTCGGTGTAACGCTCATTCTTTCAACGATAAACGTTAATCCTATCATCATCTAGTGGCCACAATCTAAATTGTACCTAGGCTGGATTAATACATTATATTCTCTTACATTTCAAAGATGGTGGTACAAAAAATATACAAAAGAACAATTGTTGTTTTTTTTTGTATTATATTCTACTACTTCTTCTACTTCTACTTCCACATGTCCACTTCAAAGTGTTTCTGAGCTACAGGCAGTTAGATTTGGGTGAATATTGGAGGAAAGGAGCCAATCCTTAAGAGGTTTTAATAGTTATATCTGCATCTCAAAATGGCACCCTGTTCCCTTTAGCTACTTTTTGACCAGGGCCAATAGAAGCACTAGGAAATAGGATGCCATTTGGGATGCATCCCTACTTTGGTCATTTAAGGTCATTTTCAATGAAGATCTGTGAGGTTATTTGGATTTTCACGAATTCTCTTTGAAAGACAGGGTCCTAAAAAATGTATACTTATTTTTTTTCTGAGTTTATATATACAGTTGAAGTCGGAAGTTTACATACACCTTAGCCAAATAAACTCAGTTTCTCACAATTCCTGACATTTAATCCAAGTAAAAATTCCCTGTCTTAGGTCAGTTAGGATCATCACTTAATTTTAGGATTGTGAAATGTCAGAATAATATTTGAGAGAATGATTTACTTCAGCTCTTATTACTTTCATCACATTCCCAGTGGGTCAGAAGTTTACATACACTCAATTAGTAATTGGTAGCATTGCGTTTAAATGGATTAACTTCGGTAGGGTAGCCTTCCACAAGCTTCCCACAATAAGTTGGGTGTATTTTGGCCCATTCCTCCTGACAGAGCTGGTGTAACTGAGTCATGTTTGTAAGCCTCCTTGTTCGCACATGCCTTTTCAGTTCTTCCCACACATTTTCTATAGGATTGAGGCCAGGGCTTTGATGGCCACTCCAAAACCTTGACACTGATGTCCTTAAGTCTTTTTGCCACAACTTTGGAAGTATGCTTGGGGTCATTGTCCATTTGGAAGACGCATTTGCAACCAAGCTTTATCTTCCTGACTGATGTCTTGAGATGTTGCTTCAATATATCCACATAATTTTCCATCATCATGATGCCATCTATTTTGTGAAGTGCACCAGTCCCTCCTGCAGCAAAGCTGATGCTGCCACCCCCTGTGCTTCACGGTTGGGATGGTGTTCTTGGGCTTGCAAGCCTCCCCCTTTTTCCTCCAAACATAATAATGGTCATTATGGCCAAACAGTTCTATTTTTGCTTCATCAGACCAGAGGACATTTCTCCAAAAGTACGATCTTTGTCAGTTGCAAACCGTAGTCTGGCTTTTTATGGTAGTTTTGGAGCATTGGCTTCTTCCTTGCAGAGCAGCCTTTCAGGTTATGTCGATATAGGACAACGTTTTACTGTGGATATAGATACTTTTGTACCTGTTTCCTCCAGCATCTTCACAAGGTCCTTTGCTGTTGTTCTGGGATTGATTTGCACTTTTCGCACCAAAGTACGTTCATCTCTAGGAGACAGAACGCATGTCCTTCCTCAGTGGAATGATGGCTGCATGATCCCATGGTGTTTATACTTGCATACTATTGTTTGTACAAATTGCTCCCAAGGATGAACCAGACTTTTCTGAGGTCTTGGCTGATTTATTTTGATGATGTCAAACAAAGAGGCACTGAGTGTGAAGGTAGGCCTTGAAATACATCCACAGGTACACCTCCAATTGACTCAAATTATGTCAATTAGCCTATCAGACGCTTCTAAAGCCATGACATTAACTTCCAGAATTTTCCGAGCTGAATAAAGTAAATTATAAGTGATATAGTTTGTCTGTAAACAATTGTTGGAAAAATGACTTATGCACAAAGTAGAGTTCCTAACTGACTTGTGGAATGGTGGAGTGGTTGAAAAATGAGTTTTAATGACTCCAAACTAAGTGTATGTAAACTTCAGACTTCAACTGTATATATACTACTGTTCAAAAGCTTTGGTTCACTTAGAAATGTCCTTGTTTTCATATATATACACATATATATATACACACATAGCACCCGGCCTCACCCTACTAGAATCTGAAGTCAAATGTTTACTGCTTGCTGATGATCTGGTGCTTCTGTCACCAACCAAGGAGGGCCTACAGCAGCACCTAGATCTTCTTGCACAGATTCTGTCAGACCTTGGCCCTGACAGTAAATCTCAGTAAGACCAAAATAATGGTGTTCCAAAAAAGGTCCAGTCGCCAGGATAACAAATACAAATTCCATCTACACACCGTTGCCCTAGAGCACACAAAAAACTATACATACCTTGGGCTAAACATTAGCGCCACAGGTAACTTCCACAAAGCTAGGAACGATCTGAGAGACAAGGCAAGAACATAATATTCAACGTACCTATTAGGATCTGGCTACAAATACCTGAATTAGTTTAAGAATCCATTGCCCTTTATGGTTGTAAGGTCTGGGGTCCGCTCACCAACCAATAGACACCAAATTGAGGCTCTGCTTGCAGAATTCTGCAAAAACATCCTCAACGTAAAACACCAGATAATGCACGCAGAGCAGAATTAGGCCGATACCCGCTAATGATCAAAATCCAGAAGAAGAGACGTTAAATTTGACATCCATCCTAAAAGGATGCAATTTCCAGACCTTCCATAACAAAGCCACCAACAGACCCCACAGAGCCCCAGGATCGCAACACAATTAGACCCAACCAAATCATGAGAAAACAAAAAATAATTACTTGACCAATTGAAAAGAATTAACAAAATATCAGAGCAAACCAGAATGTTATCTGGCCATAAACAGAGAGTACACAGTGGCAGAATCCTGCCACTGACCACTGTGACTGACCCAAAACTATGTACAGATTCAGTGAGCATAGCCTTGCTATTTAGAAAAGCCACCATAGGCAAACCTGGCTCTCAAGAGAAGACTGAGGAAACTGAGCTGCACTCCCTAACCTCCTGCCAAATGTATGACCATATTAGAGACACGTATCTCCTTCAGATTAAACAGATCCACAAAGAATTTGAAAAGAAACCCAAATTTGATCAACTCCCATATCTATTGGGTGAAATACCATAGTGCCAACACATCAGGAAGATGTGTGACCTGTGCCACAAGGAAAGGTCAACCAGTGAAGAACCATCACCATTGTAAATACAACCCATATTTATGTTTAACTATTTGCCCATTTGCATTTGAACTATTTGCACATAATATGACCTTTGAAAGGACTTTTGTGAATGTAAAGTTTACTGTAAATTTTTTATGTTTATTTCACTTTAGTTTATTATCTATTTCACTTGCATGTAAACATCGCCAATAAATCCCTTAAATTGAATCGAAATTAAATTGAGAGAGAGAGAAAGAGAGAGACAGACAGACATTCCGAGTATTTGATTGAGAATACTTGGTGCAATGGAACCAATGGGAATTATCTCTAAAGTACAAATCCCACCCAGGTCTGATCAACCGATCGACAGACAGACAGACAGACAGGCCTGTAGTGAGATTATTTGAGGGAGTGGAAGTGGAAAGGGGACACCAGGTGCCAACAGGGCCTCAGTTCCAGTGTCCTGTAACTACCTCACTCTCACCCTGGTACTCTGTGTGTGGTCTAGGGAGGAGGAGGAACAGGAGGAGGAGGTGAGGGTGGAGGAGGGGGGTTGTGGAGGTGGAGGAGGGGTTGGAGGAGAAGGTGAAGGAGGAGGAAGAGGAGGTGGAGGAGGGGTGGAGGTGGGACTGGAGGAGGTGGAGGTGGGACTGGAGGAGGTGGAGGTGGAGGAAGAGGAGGGATGGAGGTGGGAGTGGAGGAGGAGGAGGGGTGGATGAGGAGGAGGAGGGGAGTGGAGGAGGAGGTGGGGGGTGGAGGAGGAGGAGGGGGGTGGAGGAGGGAGGTGGAGGAGGGAGGTGGAGGAGGAGGAGGAGGAGGTAGGAGTGGAGGAGGTGAAGGAGAAGGGGGTGGAGGAGGAGGAGCGGGGGTTGTCTCTTTTGCAACAGACCTGCCTGGCTTCAAACTGTCGGTGATTTCTTTCAACTACTTTGAGCATTTGTCTTAAAGTCTAACTGGATTGCATGGGCAGGTTTAGCACTTTTAGGAATTTTCCAATCATTTTATTGTGACTGAATCAATCTAAATATTTGAATGAAAACAAGCAGTATTTCAACCCAGGACTGCCGTCCACAGGCCACTGACTGCAGTGTCTCCCCCTCCTCTCCTGCTGTCCTGCTTGTGGAGGGACAGGGGCTAATTTTAATCAGCTCGTGTTTTCAGACATATTTGGACAGTCTGGGTGGCTGGTGGCTGCTCTGTGCTATCAGCTGTCTGTGGATCAGGTTACTGCAGTCGGAAATGAGGCGTACAAATACATGGAGGTGGCTGGCTTACTGAGACAGGGGACATCAGCAGGGAAAACATTAGGAGGGAGAGAAGTGTGAAAAGGAGATCCAGTGCCAGGGAACAGAAAACAGGGAAATCAGAAAGTGAAAACCCTGTTTTGTCATCCAATAAACATGAATAATAATGTAGAACATGGTGGGAAGTCTTGTGACTGCAGTAGTTCCGCTATAGTATTGCTACAGGATCAAAAGCCGCTCTCCCGTATGAACAGGTGATCAGTGACGGGGAGGCTCCTAAATAGTTTACCGAACTACCGTTTACTTCACAATGGAAGAAGTTGAGCTACACTAAAGATAAAGGACTATGTCAAATATAATTTACATAAAGCCTCTTTGGGATAGGGGGCAGTATTTTCACTTTTGGATAAATAACGTGCCCAATTTCAACTTCCTGCTACTCATGCCAGGAATATAAGATATGCATATTATTAGTAGATTTGGATAGAAAACACTCTGAAGTTTCTAAACGGTTTGAATCTTGTCTGTGAGTATAACAGAATTTATGTAGCAGGCAAAACCCAGAGGACAAACCATTCAGAATTGTTTTTTTTAGGTCACTGTCAATTCAATGGGGAACTAGATTTCTAAGGCACTTGTTTGCAGTTCCTACCGCTTCCACTGGATGTCACCAGTCTTTGGAATGTGGTTTAGTTTATTCCTTTGTGAAATGAAGAAGTGCGGCCATCTTGGATCAGGGTAACGTTATGTGTACTGTTTCAGAGTAGCGCAAGACTAGGAAAGTAGCGTTAGTTTGTGATCCTGCTGTATTGAAAACAGATAGACCCGTCTTCCATTTGATCGATTATTAACGTTTAAAAATACCTCAAGTTGTATTACAAAAGTAGTTTGAAATGTTTTGGCAAAGTTTACAGGTAACTTTTGAGATATTTTGTAGTGACGTTGCGCAAATTGGAAGCTGTTTTTTTCTGGATCAAACACGCAAAATAAATGGACATTTTGGATATATATGGACGGAATTAATCGAACAAAAGGACCATTTGTGATGTTTATGGAACATATTGGAGTGCCAACAGAAGAAGCTCGTCAAAGGTAAGGTATGATTCATATTTTATTTCTGCGTTTTGTGTGGTGCCTGCAGGGTTGAAATATGCTATTCTCACTTTGTTTACGGTTGTGCTATCATCAGATAATAGCTTCTTATCCTTTTCCCGAAAAGCCTTTTTGAAAATCTGACATGTTGGCTGGATTCACAATGAGTGTAGCTTTTAATTTGGTATCTTACATGTGTGATTTAATGAAAGTTTGATTTTCATAGTATTTTATTTGAATTTGGCGCTCTGCATTTTTACCCTGGCAAATGGCCAGGTGGGACATTTGTGTCCCGCCTATCCCAGAGTTAAACTATCAAAAGAAAGAAAGTCCCACACTCAGTATTGAAACTCCCAGCAATATACTGCATCACTGTGCCTTCCTTAGTGTGCTGCCGAAATGTTGGTAAATTACCATTAATTAAATTGCTGGGAGTTTATACACTGCTCAAAAAACAAAGGGAACACTAAAATAACACATCCTAGATCTGAATGAATGAAATATTCTTATTAAATACTTTTTTCTTTACATAATTAAATGTGCTGACAACAAAATAACACAAAAATGATCAATGGAAATCAAATTTATTAACCCATGGAGGAATGGATTTGGAGTCATACTCAAAATTAAAATGGAAAACCACACTACAGGCTGATCTAACTTTGATGTAATGTCCTTAAAACAAGTCAAAATGAGTCTCAGTAGTGTGTGTGGCCTCCACGTGCCTTTATGACCTCCCTACAATGCCTGGGCATGCTCCTGATGAGGTGGCGGATGGTCTCCTGAGGGATCTCCTCCCAGACCTGGACTAAAGCCTCCGCCAACTCCTGGACAGTCTGTGGTGCAACGTGGCGTTGGTGGATGGAGCGAGACATGATGTCCCAGATGTGCTCAATTGGATTCAGGTCTGGGGAACGGGCAGGCCAGTCCATAGCATCAATGCCTTCCTCTTGCAGGAACTGCTGACACACTCCATCCACATGAGGTCTAGCATTGTCTTGCATTAGGAGGAACCCAGGGCCAACCGCACCAGCATATGGTATCAGAAGGGGTCTGAGGATCTCATCTCGGTACCTAATGGCAGTCAGGCTACCTCTGGCAAGCTCATGGAGGGCTGTGCGGCCCCCCAAAGAAATGCCACCCCACACCATGACTGACCCACCGCCAAACCGGTCATGCTGGAGGATGTTGCAGGCATCAGAACGTTCTCCACGGCGTCTCCAGACTGTCACGTCTGTCACATGTGCTCAGCAAACCTTCTTGCCACAGCTCGCATTGATGGTCCATCCTGGATGAGCTGCACTACCTGGGCCACTTGTGTGGGTTGTAGACTCCGTCTCATGCTACCACTAGATTGAAAGCACCGCCAGCATTCAAAAGTGACCAAAACATCAGCCAGGAAGCATAGGAACTGAGAAGTGGTCTGTGGTCCCCACCTGCAGAACCACTCCTTTATTGAGGGTGTCTTGCTAATTGCCTATAATTTCCACCTGTTGTCTATTCCATTTGCACAACAGCATGTGAAATTTATTGTCAATCAGTATTGCTTCCTAAGTGGGCAGTTTGATTTCCCAGAAGTGTGATTGACTTGGAGTTACATTGTGTTGTTTAAGTGTTCCCTTTATTTTTTTGAGCAGTGTATATGGATTGTGCAACTTTCTTTATTTTGATAGTTTATAGTTTTGTCCCAGAGATTAACGAAAGTTACTTTGGAAAACTTGTTCTACTTCATTCAAAGTACTTCAAGAAAAAGTATCATATGAAAATCTCAAATGTCACAGAATACAAATTCCAATAACATATTACTTTCGGGTCAAATGTTAATAAAATGTTTAATTTTGTGTATTCAACACAAAGAACGAAGTGAAAATTATAGGCAGTGTCACGATCGTTGAATGAGGAGGACCAAAGCGCAGCGTGGTGAGCGTACATATTCCTTTATTTTGGAATGACGCTGGCAAAAAACAATAACCACAAAAAACGACCATGAAGCCTAAGGTCTATAATGCTACAAACAAAGTTTACTTCCCACACAGAAAGGAGGAAAAAAGGGTACCTAAGTATGGTTCCCAATCAGAGACAATGATAGACAGCTGTTCCTGATTGAGAACCATACCCGGCCAAACACAAAGAAATAGAAAACATAGAACACAAAACATAGAATGTCCACCCTAACTCACACCATGACCAAACCAAAATAGAGACATAAAAGGATCTCTAAGGTCAGGGAGTGACAGGCAGGTGTGATGTTGCTTAAGAAAGGAAATTATTGACTATTTCACACATATTTTTTTTTGTTCCAATAAAAGTAGCATGTAGTTCCTGTAGTTCGCTACACGGTAAAACAGTAGCGTGTAGCCCCTGTAGTTAGCTACACCGCTACATGGTAAAACAGTAGCATGTAGTTCCTGTAGTTAGCTACACCGCTACATGGTAAAACGGTAGCGTGTAGTTCCTGTAGTTAGCTACACCGCTACATGCCAAAAAAGTAATTAACTACTGAAAACAATACCTAGATGTGTAAAAATGCATGTACTGTAGTTCATCACTCACCAACACTGCAGGTGATGTAACTACTATACTATCATCAGCCATGTAAAAGCAGCAATCATACAGTATATGTACAGACCGACACCGGAGATGAGAAGCAGGTACGGAGAGACAACATTTAATAAGGAACAGACATGAAACAAGACAGGCACAGAGTAAGCACACGGGCAACACAACGACATTCGACAAATCACTGCAATTTCCTGCAATTCTACACTTTTCTACACAGGTGCCCTGCGAGCCCGGTCGATATTCGGTCATGATTACTACAAGTTTAGATAGCTGGCTAGACTAACTACCAATCTAAAAAGTGTTAGCTGACATGGCTAATTGAGTGACTGTCAGTGTTTGACATAAGGTTTCCATTGATCAAGGTAAATTTGAGAAAAGCAATGTTGCAACAACAAAAAAATATTGCAGCGGAGAAATGTTCTAAAAATTGACACCAATTTGTATCCATTTGACGGGGGCTGGTAATTATTTTGTATAAACAACTATATTTATTGCAATAAATATTGATTGAAATGGCGTTTTACTAATAGGTATATGGGTCCATGGGACTGTCACTGAAGTCAGTCGAAGTCGGTCCCTCTCCTTGTTCAGGGCGGCTTTCGGCAGTCGACGTCACCGTTCTTTTAGCCATCGCCGCTCCACCTTTCATTTTCCATTTGTTTTGTCTTGTTTTCCCGCACACCTGGTTCACATTTCCCTCATCAGACCTAATGTATATTACCCTCTGTTTCCCCCATGTCTGTGTGTGGAATTGTTCTTTGTGTAGGGCGTTACGCTACAGGCTGGCTTGCGCTAGGTTTGTTTCAAACCAAGGTTTGTTTGTTTTGTTTAATCCGGTTCATGTTACCGTGGTTGTGCTTTGTGCTGCCTGGCCTGTGCCTTTGGGCCAGGGTGTATATTAAAGTTATCCTGTTATCACCCATCTCTGCTCTCCTGCGCCTGACTTCCCGGCAACCAGTCACTCACCCCGTTACAGGGACGTGTCATCTCCCAACTATGAAGGTCCTCTCCACATTTCATGATAAATTCCTGCTGGAAAAAATAAACATTTGTAAACATTTAAACAACTGTAAAAATCATCTTTCTTTGCAGAACAGCGATTGTCATGACTTTCAAGAATTCCTGAATTGCTTCACCTTGCATTTATGATTGGCTGGATGCATGTTTAACCATCCAATTATTACAGATCTACAGGAGTGCAAGTACCACCATGGCGATACGTTGGCACATGAGAATTATTAGAATATGACAAATATTAGTCTGTTATTGCATTCCAGCTGGCTTTCGCTGCCTACCTGTGACATGAAACAGATAGCTGGGAGGGCAAACAGGCTGTCGTCAATTTATCACAATTTGCCTAAATGGATAATGGAAACACTTTTAACCACTTAATTTTTATTAGTCACTGGGTTTTTTCTAAAATGTTTTATTTTTTTCTGTGTGATGTTATTAACATCCAGCTGTTTTTAATCGACACAAGATAGTTCAATGGAAACACACTGCAGCAGACAATTGTTTTTTTAATCTATTTTTTCTTGCAAACTTTCTAAATGTAGAAAAACATTCTCTGTTATTATGTATTTTATTAGGATCCACATTAGCTGTTGCAAAAGCAGCAGCTACTCTTCCTGGGGTCCACACAAAACATGATACATGACATAATACAGAACATCAATAGACAAGAACAGATCAAGGACAGAACTACTACGTTTAAAAACGGCACACAATATCTAGGTCAAATAGGTGAGAGGCATTGTGCCGTGAGGTGTTGCTTCATCTGTTTTTCGAAACCAGGTTTGTTTTTCATTTGAGCAATATGAGATGGAAGGGAGTTCCATGCAATAATGGCTCTATATAATACTGTGTGCTTTTTAAGATTTGTTTTGAATTTGGGGACTGTGAAAAGACCCTTGGACAAGTTCATGGAAACATTGCTACTGACTGACATAGCAAAACAAAAACTGCTGATGAACAACCACATTTTTAAATTGCACCTGGTCTATTCTACTATTCTACTCTCAATACTATGTTGAGAACCCGACTGGGTTCCTTTAAAAAAAGGCTTAGGTTGGCCGGAGGCTGTAGCAGCCGTGGGCCCCAAGCAACCGCTTATGCCTGGAAGGGACCCTGAGTGTGTGTCTCTGACAAATTAACAACGGCTATATTGTACAGTAGAGGTAAGACACTGTATGGGCCTGGAGGCCTGGGGGAGTGATAAAGCCAATATGTGTTGTGTCAACACCAGCTTGGTATGCAAATATTGTTTACATTCAAGGGTTGTACAGTTAAACAGCTGTTGTTGAAATAATCATGTATCCCAACCTGATGAACTGTCCCCTCTGCATAATCAGAACATGATTATACACATTCTGGTGCAGAAGATAACTGAGCTTGCTAAAGAGTTTCTTGATTGATAGGAGTGTAAAGAATGTATCTCGGTCACCATGTTATTTTTGGTCTGAATTCTGTATTTATTTAAATCCCTTTCCTTACCTCGTCGCCTTGAAACCAAAAACAGACAGAATGTTGGGCAGAAAGGACTCTGTTGGGACACTGTAGAGGGAACAACTGTCCCCTAGAGCTAGTGTTTGTGAGGTTGGTACACTGTATTCCATTTTCTAACCATAAACAAATGGAAGATCCGCCAGAGGAGTCTCACCTTCAGGAAAGCCTGTTTTGGATTAATCAGATTGACTGTCTGGTTTCCACCACATGGGACAGAAGCATCTTGTTTCGGTGTAATAATAAATAGAACTATTATATTATATATAATATGATATGATAAATAGGCTGTCACCCCATGACATAAAAATTACAAAATGTAGCATAGCATAGCATAACATAATGTAGTAGAGCATAACATAACGTAATGTAACGTAGCATAGCATAACATAATATACCGCAGCGTAGCACAATAAAACATAACATATCATAACTTAACATAGCGTAATGTAACGTAGCATAACATAACTTAGCATAGCATAACATTAGCATAACATAACGTAGCATAGCATAGCATGAAGTATCATAGCATAACATAACATAAGTAGCACAACATAACGTAGCATTACATAATGTAACATAACATAGCGTAGCATAGCATAACATAAAATAGCATAACGTAATGTAGGATAACATACCATAACGTAGCATAACATAAACCCTTCCAGTAATCAACATTTGGGTCATTTGGGTCTTTGCGTGTCAAATAACATAATGTGATGAGTCAAATAAGCTTGTAGATCAATCAGGATTATGACTGCACAGTACATAATAAACAAACACATTTATTCATGTTTTACGCAGCTATTACATATTGATTACACTATCACTCGTATTTCATATGTCCCAGCGATTCACCGATACATATGCTATAATGCTAATAAAGTTTTGTGTCGTGCACCTGCTGCTGAGGCAGAAACACACTTCCCCGAGCTCTGGGACAGTTCTGGTCAGAATCACACTTCCCCGAGCTCTGGGACAGTTCTGGTCAGAAACACACTTCCCTGAGCTCTGGGACAGTTCTGGTCAGAATCACACTTCCCCGAGCTCTGGGACAGTTCTGGTCAGAAACACACTTCCCTGAGCTCTGGGACAGTTCTGGTCAGAAACACACTTCCCCGAGCTCTGGGACAGTTCTGGTCAGAATCACACTTCCCCGAGCTCTGGGACAGTTCTGGTCAGAAACACACTTCCCCAAGCTCTGGGACAGTTCTGGTCAGAAACACACTTCCCCAAGCTCTGGGACAGTTCTGGTCAGAAACACATTTCCCCGAGCTCTGGGACAGTGCTGGTCAGAAACACACTTCCCCAAGCTCTGGGAAACACAGGTGTCATCATCTGTTTCAGTCGCTATAGTTAGCTAACTATCTAGCTAGGTGTCATCATCTGTTTCAGTCGCTATAGTTAGCTAACTATCTAGCAAGGTGTCATAATCTGTTTCAGTCGCTATAGTTAGCTAACTATCTAGCTAGGTGTCATCTAAACACCTCTAATGTATGAGACAGTTTGGTAACACTTCATTTGACACCTAGTGTGATAACACATGACACATTAACCATGTCATATGTCATTACAGCTGACATTACTTGTCATAACCTGTTACAATATGGTCGTAACACTGTCATGACCAATATATTTACACCTGTTGTGACATATAGTGCTTTATATTATGGTGGATTGTGACACCTACATAATAAGAGTGTCAAAACCCACAAAACCTACCACTCAAGGAAAACCATTCCATTACACCATTGCCTACATGTCAACAGCATGATAATGTTATTATGTTTTATAAAATGTTCTGAAACTGACCATATTAAATGAACACTGTAATTGTGCACACATTGATGTCAGACATGTACCTACCCAATGCTTGGTTGATGGTGACTGGGATGAATGGAGGAGCAAATTTCAGGAACAGGACAAGACACCCTCTTTGTGACTGATAACGGACATACTGTAAGGGCATGTACGTGATAGGCACATCTGGCTTATACGATTAAGATGGTCATAATGCTTTTTGTTAGCGTTAATGTGAGGGTATTTTCATCCGTGTCGGGTGAACCATTTAGAAATTACAGCACTTTTTGTACATAGTACAGCCATTTTAGGTGAACAGTATTTGGTCCCATATTGCTAGCTGGCTATGACTACATCAAGCTTGTAACTCTACAAATTGGTTGGATGCATTAGCTGTTGGTTTTGGTTGTGTTTCAGATTATTTTGTGCCCAGTAGAAATTAATGGTATATTATAAATTGTGTCATTTTGGAGTCTGTGTCATTACTGTAAATAAGAATATAAAAGAATAACGCCAAAACAGCTCAAATGTGTGACTGTCGCAATTATTTTGTAGCTCACAGTAATGTATTTTCTTAGTCCAAGTAGAGTGGACCAGCACCTTATCTGGGGTCTGATGAACAACCCCCCGCTCCCTCCATTCCAGACGGATGTGCTTAGATTCTTCTTCAGAATGATTCCTCCTTGGGATGGAAGCAAATTAAGACAAACCTCTTGTCAATTCCCATTCAAAGGATCTGCAATCTCACCGAAAGAGAGAGAGAGAGAATGAAAGAGAGAGCGAGAGAGAGCGAGAGAGCGAGAGAGAGAGAGCGAGAGAGAGAGCGAGAGAGAGAGCGAGAGAGAGCGAGAGAGAGAAAGCGAGAGAGAGCGAGAGAGCGAGAGAGAGAGCGAGAGAGAGAGAGAGAGAGAGTTTGTTTGTGCAGGCATGCCTGTGTGTGTTGGTGCATAGGGATGTAGCTAGTGTTAGCTGCATACCTTTGAGGGTCTTTTCATGTGAAGGCACAGTCCTGTGGGCTAATCAATCCTACCTTGATGTGTGAGCACAGATCCAGGGAAGACGAGAGGATTACCAATCAGCTGACTCCGTGTTTTGTTCCTCAGCTCAGCCATCAAAAGGAGGGGCAGAGAGTGTAAGCTAATTTGACAGGAAGGAGAAGACCCAAGACTGGAGCTGCCTCCCAAGTTACAACCTATTCCCTGTATAGTGCACTCCTTTCACCAGAGCCCTATGGTCCTGGTTAAAAGTAGTGCACGGAATAGGGAATAAGGTGCCATTTTGGATGCAGACTGGCGTCGGCCCACGTCTTGGGCCTGCCTGTCACTTACGAGCAACTCGTATCATCTTATACGTACATGCATCAATACACAAATGTCTCACAGTGTAGTTAGACTGCTCCAGATCAGACGTCATCCAAAACTTCCTTTCATCAACATCATGAAAACGTTTTTTCCTTCTGTTCCTCCGCCTCCTCCTCCTACTTCCTTTCCGTTCCTTCTTTTTTTCAATTTCCCTCACTTATCACGTCTCCCCGTCTGTTCCTTCTCAAGAATTGCTTCTGTCTAAAAACCTGCATTCTTAAATAAAGTAGACGCCAGTCAAGATAACTTTTTACCAGAACATTGATTTAGACATTTTCCATCTATTTTCGTTTTTCTTCAGAAACTATTTCTCCTGTTGTACTTCTATATAGATATTTAACGAGCTGGCGATGGTGTGAAACTGATCTGAACTCATAGACACACACGTGCGCACACACATACACACAACACACACACACAAACCCTCTCTATCTCAAGAGGCTTTATTGGCATGGGAAACATGTTAACATTGCCAAAGCAGGTGAAGTAGATAATATACAAAAGTTAAATAAACAATACAAATGAACTGTGAACATTACACTCACATAAGTTCCAAATGAATAAAGACAGTACAAATTTCATAGTTCAGTTTCAGCTCAGTGTCCACCTCATTTTGTGGGCAGTGTGCACATAACCTGTCTTCTCTTGAGAGCCAGGTCTGCCTTCGGCGGCCTCTCTCAATAGCAAGGCTATGCTCACTGAGTCTGTACATAGCCAAAGCTTTCTTTAAGTTTGGGTCAGTCACAGTGGTCAGGTATTCTGCCACTGAGTACTCTCTGTTTAGGGCCAAATAGCATTCTAGTTTGCTCAGATTTTTTGTTATTACTTTCCAATGTGTCAAGTATGTATCTTTTAATTTTCTCATGATTTGGTTGGGTCTAATTGTGTTGCTGTCCTGGGGCTCTGTGGGGTGTGTTTGTGTTTCTGAACATCACCCCAGGACCAACTTGCTTAGGGGACTCTTCTCCAGGTTCATCTCTCTGTAGGTGATGGTATTGTTATGGATTGTTTGGGAATCACTTCCTTTTAGGTGGTTTTAGAATTTAATGGTTATTTTTCTGGGTTTTGATGATTAGCGGGTATCGCCCTAATTCTGCTCTGAATGCAATATTTGGAATTCTGCGTTCTACACAGAGGATGTTTTGGCAGAATTCTGCATGCGGAGTCTCCATTTCGTGTTTGTCAGATTTTGTGAATTCTTGGTTGGTGAGCGGACCCCAGACCTCACAACCATAAAGGGCAATGAGTTCTATAACTAATTCAAGTATTTTTTTGCCAGATCCTAATTGGTATGTTGAATTTTATGTTCCTTTTGATGGCATAGAATGCCCTTCTTGCCTTGTATCTCAGATCGTTCGGAGCGTTGTGGAAGTTACCTGTTGCGCTGATGTTTAGGCCAAGGTATGTATCATTTTTTGTAGGCAACGGTGTCAAGACGGAATTTGTATTTTTGGTCCTGAAGACTGGACCTTTTTCGGAACACCATTATTTTGGTCATACTGAGATTTAATGTCAGGGCCCAGGTCTGGCAGGATCTGTGCAGAAGATCTTGGTGCTGCTATAGGCTCTCCTTGGTTGGTGACAGAAGCACCCGATCATCAGCAAACAGTAGACATTTGACTTCAGATTCTAGTAGGGTGAGGCCAGGTGCTGCAGACTTTTTTAGTGCCCTTGCCAATTCGTTGATATATATGTTGAAGAGGGTGGGGCTTAAGACGCATCCCTGTCTCACCCCACGGCCCTGTGGGAAGAAATGTGTGTGTTTTCTGCCTCTTAACCACAGACGTGTTGTCTGTGTACATGGATTTTATAATTTCGTATGCTTTTCCCCCAACACCACTTTGTATAGCATACCCTCATGCCAAATTGAGTCAAAGGCTTTTTTTAAATCAACAAAGCATGAGAAGACTTTGCCTTTGTTTTGGTTTGTTTGGTTGTCAATTAGGGTGTGCAGGGTGAAACATGGTCTGTTGTACGGTAATTTGGTAAAAAAGCCAATTCGACCTTTGCATGGCAAAGAGGGACTTTGCAATTAATTGCAATTCATCTATTCATTCTTCTTAACATTCTGGAGTATATGCAAATTGCCATCATACAAACTGAGGCAGCAGACTTTGTGAAAATTATTATTTGTGTCATTCTCAAAACTTGTGGCCACGACTGTATTACTGCCAAGAGATAAGCTATAGGTGTACCTACCATAGGAGTCCCCTCATAGCCTACCATTGACTATGTACATACCCAGCGTGCGACAGAGCTGCAGGAGTTGTGACCCATTTTTGTTTGTTAAGTTGTCATAGTTGTGCCTTGGGGGGCATATGGGAGAGGGAATGCTGTCACCTCCAGGCAGGTGTTTGTCCCCCTGTGTGCTGAGGGTGTCAGGTTCTTGTCCGGTTCTGGCATTTAGGTCGCCAGAGACTAGTACATGTCCCTGGAAATTATTGATTTTCCCCTCCAAGATGGAGAAGCTGTCTTCATTAAAGTATGGGAATTCTAGTGTGTGTGTTTCTCTGTTTAATTTCTAGCCAAATGTAAAATGTTCCTGTTTTGATTAATTTAATGGAGTGAGTTAGGTCTACTCTATACCAAATTAGCATACTGAGTCCCTTCCCTATTTCACACCTGGTAGTTTGGTGGGTGGGACTACCAGCTCTCTGTAACCTCCTCTATACAAGGTTTCTTGTAAAATGACAATGTCTGTATTTCTGATTTATTTGATGAAGTCCAGGTTCCTGCTCTTTAGACCAAAGGCAGATGACCTCAGGCCTTGGATATTCCATGATGAGATAGTGAAGGCTTTGTGTTCCATAAAGTGTCCAATGTTGTTGGTCGTGTGGTTTGGCCCCAGGCCACGAAGTGTGACCAGAGCCTGCTGAGCATCTGGTACATGCCATTGACTTGGGCTGGTGTAAGAGTGGGGGTTGGATCTGTTTGCCCGCTCCCGGCCTGGGTGTGTGTGACTTCCATGTTGAGGCCCTCTTTGCGGGGGTTTGCTGCATGGGGTGGGCAGGAGGGGCATATGTCTGATCTGAGGGGGCCTAAATGGGGTGTGGTTATGGTTGACTTGGGGGGTTGTTGATTGGTTGGGGTGTGTATGTGGTTGTTGGTGTTGTGGTCTGGATGTAGGTCCTCTCGGAGTGGGTTTTGACCTGTTGCTCCTGTGTGAAGTGTTGGGGCTGCATTTGAGAGCGAGGTCCTTTAGACTCCGGGCGAAGGTGGGCACTGCTGCCTTGTATAGGTGGACCTGGTCATAGATTCTGGGCCAGGAAAACATTTGGTTTTGAGGCACAGTCACGTAAATACTTGCATTTGCCCGCTGTATGGTAGCAGGGTGGAAGTCATTTCGTGGTAGCAGGGTGGAAGTCATTTCGTAGTAGCAGGGTGGAGATAACCACTTGTGTATTGAGGAAAGTAGAAGAAGCTTTTTCAATCACTCCCATCAGTGCTGTGGACTCCCTTTCCTGCTGTGTTCTCAGGTTGTTTGTGCCTGTGTGTATTATTATGTGGCTAGGTGAACCTACTTGGTCCTTAGACAGAAGGTCTAGGGCGCGCTGGGTGTTTGGGCACCAGAGTTTATACACACTTGTATATATAGTTTAGACACACTTTTCTAGTATATATTTCCCATTTGATTCCATAAGGAGTATAATCTGTGTCATGTGTATGTCCTCAGTGGGTGTGGGGGGGGGGGGATGGGGATTGTCAGGAGGGCTATCGGGGTGGCTGACAAGGGGGGTGCTCAGAGAGGGTGAGATCCCCTGGGCTAGGGGGATCTGTGATGTCAACGCTATGGTCAGGGTCTGGTGTGGACTATCCTGCTGTTGTGTCGAGACTTTTGTTGGGAGCTGAGGTGGGCTGTTCTGCTGGCTTCTCTGTGGGGGTGGCCAACTCTCTAGTGGGTTGTTCTCTGTCACACGCCATCCCCCTCAACCTCTCCACCAGCAGTCTGATCCTCTTCTCTAGTGCTCTGTTCTTCTCCTGCTCTTGCTTTTAATATTGTTGAAGTTGTCTCACCGCAGTCCAGAGTGAAGATAGGTCCCTTTCCACCTCCAGCTCTCCGGGTCTGGTTAAGTGAGTGTTGTTGTGCTGGACTGTTGTCTGGGTCTGTGCTGACCTGCTGTTCCAGCTCCACCTGCCTTACCTCCAGCTGGGTAAATGTATCCCTCATTTCAATGAGAGGGTAGTACTCTGTGCTGGGAGGTTGACTTTCCACTTGGGGTTGCTCATCTGTGGGGTTATATAATGAAGAGGTCTGGTCTGGCCCGCTCAGGGTGGGGGTATCCTTCTCAAGGGAGAGCTTCTCCTGCTGGGCAAATTCTTTGATTAGGTGAAAGTCCAGCTGAAACTGTTTGGGGTTGCCTTGTACAATTACTGTTCTAGACTTATAGAGATTTGTATTAGCTGACTCAGAGTCCTCATTGTCTAGTGTCCTGAGTTTCCACCCCTCATTAACACCCCCCCCCCTCTACACAGGGGTAGTGTGCTAATATAGCACTGTGCCATGCCAGGGGATGGTTTGTGTGGCAGATGAGGTTGCTGATGTTCCCATTTTTATAATAGTCAGCAAAAAGTGTCTCTTCATTTTCCATAAGGAGCTTCATTTTGTGATCATTTCTTGCCTTATCATTCTGTACATGCACAGGGTACTGTATTTTAATTACCTCTGAACATCGGGAGAGAGCTTCTAAGGCCTCTCCATTTGGTTGGAGTAGACTGTATGACTATCCTGCCATTGTTGGGCTAAAGGGCTTTGACACCTCTCACTTGACACTTCAGTGCTATTTGAAGTTGTATCAAGCTCGGCAGCCTTAATTTAGCATTCAGTCCTTATAAAGTAATGTAATGTGTTTTTCTTCTTGGTTGTTGGAAATTAAATAAAGCTTCAGACTAAACATTACTCACTCAGTTCCAGGTCGGATGGTGTTTTCAGGTCTGTTGTTGTTACGGTTTTCTTTCTCCTCTTCCTCTGAAGTGGAGGTGTAGCAGGGATTGGACCAAAATACAGCGTGGTTATTTTGATTAATCTTTAATGAAAGATAAACACAAACAATACAAAACAAGAAACGTGCCGTGAAAACCCTAAACAGCCTTCTCTTGTGCAAACAAACACTGAGACAGGAACAATCACCCACGAAACACTCAAAGAATATGGTTGCCTAAATATGGTTCCCAATCAGAGACAACGATAAACACCTGTCTCTGATTGAGAACCACTCCAGGCAGCCATAGACTATTCTAGACAACCCCACTAACCACTATCCCATAACCTACAACAGACCCCTAGACAAAACACACCACATAAAATAACCCATGTCACACCCTGGCCTGATCAAAATAATAAAGAAAACACAAAATACTAAGACCAGGGCGTGACAGTTGTTTTCCAGAACATTTGCTGTATAGCGTTGGAATAATAATCTTTCGTAGTTGTAAACCTTCCAGTTGATTCCGTAATTCTGTCCAAATTCAGGTTGTAGGTTTTGAGTTTTGATATGGAGTGAAGGTTATGTTGAAGAGGGGAGCATCCTGTATATGTCCTGGTGATATAGTGAAGGTTATGTTGTGGAGGGTAGTATCCTGTATATGTCCTGGTGACATAGTGTTGTAGAGGGTAGTATCCTGTATATGTCCTGGTGACATAGTGTTGTAGAGGGTAGTATCCTGTATATGTCCTGGTGACATAGTGTTGTAGAGGGTAGTATCCTGTATATGTCCTGGTGACATAGTGAAGGTTATGTTGTAGAGGGTAGTATCCTGTATATGTCCTGGTGATATAGTGAAGGATTTGTTGTAGATGGTAGTACCTGTATATGTCCTGGTGATATAGTGAAGGTTATGTTGTGGAGGGTAGTATCCTGTATATGTCCTGGTGACATAGTGAAGGTTATGTTGTAGAGGGTAGCATCCCATATATGTTCCTGACATATATGTTCTTTTCTGTAAGAACATGCTGAAACATATAGGAGCTCATCTGATCATGACCTCCCCCTCTCTCTCTCTCTCTCTCTCTCTCTCTCTCTGTATCTCTCTCTCTGTCTGTCTCTCTGTCTGTCTCTGTCTCCCTCACTCTCTGTATCGCTGTCTCTCTGTCTGTCTCTGTCTCTGTCTCTGTCTCTGTCTCTCTCTCTCTCTCTCTCTCTCTGTATCTCTCTCAATTCAATTGCAATTCAAGGGATTTATTGGCATGGGAAACATGTGTTAACATTGCCAAAGCAAGTAAGGTAGATAATATATAAAGTGAATATATAAAGTGAAATAAACAATAAAAATTAACAGTAAACATTACACATACAGAAGTTTCAAAACAATAAAGACATTACAAATTTCATATTATATATATATATAAATACAGTTTTTTAACAATGTACAAATGGTAAAGGACACAAGATAAAATAAATAAGCATAAATATGGGTTGTATTTACAATGGTGTGTGTTCTTCACTGGTTGCCCTTTTCTCGTGGCAACAGGTCACAAATCTTGCTGCTGTGATGGCACACTGTGGAATTTCACCCAGTAGATATGGGAGTTTTTGAAAATTGGATTTGTTTTCGAATTCTTTGTGGATCTGTGTAATCTGAGGGAAATATGTCTCTCTAATATGGTCATACATTGCGCAGGAGGTTAGGAAGTGCAGCTCAGTTTCCACCTCATTTTTTGGGCAGTGAGCACATAGCCTGTCTTCTCTTGAGAGCCATATCTGCCTACGGCGGCCTTTCTCAATAGCAATGCTATGCTCACTGAGTCTGTACATACTCAAAGCTTTCCTTAATTTTGGGTCAGTCACAGTGGTCAGGTATTCTGCCGCTGTGTATTCTCTGTGTAGGGCCAAATAGCATTCAAGTTTGCTCTGTTTTTTTGTTAATTCTTTCCAATGTGTCAAGTAATTATCTTTTTGTTTTCTCATGATTTGGTTGGGTCTAATTGTGCTGCTGTCCTGGGGCTCTGTGGGGTGTTTTTGTGTTTGTGAACAGAGCCCCAGGACCAGCTTGCTTAGGGGACTCTTCTCCAGGTTCATCTCTCTGTAGGTGATGGCTTTGTTGAGGAAGGTTTGGGAATCGCTTCCTTTTAGGTGGTTATAGAATTTAACGGCTCTTTTCTGGATTTTGATAATTAGCGGGTATCGGCCTAATTCTGCTCTGCGTGCATTATTTGGTGTTCTACGTTGTACACTGAGGATATTTTTGCAGAATTCTGCGTGCAGAGTCTCAATTTGGTGTTTTTCCCATTTTGTGAAGTCTTGGTTGGTGAGCGGACACCAGACCTCACAACCATAAAGGGCAATGGGCTCTATGACTGATTCAAGTATTTTTAGCCAGATCCTAATTGGTATGTTGAAATTTATGTTCCTTTTGATGGCATAGAATGCCCTTCTTGCCTTGTCTCTCAGATCGTTCACAGCTTTGTGGAAGTTACCTGTGGCGCTGATGTTTAGGCCAAGGTATGTATAGTTTTTTGTGTGCTCTAGGGCAACAGTGCCTAGATGGAATTTGTATTTGTGGTCCTGGTGACTGGACCTTTTTTGGAACACCATTATTTTGGTCTTTCTGAGATTTACTGTCAGGGCCCAGGTCTGACAGAATCTGTGCATAAGATCTAGGTGCTGCTGTAGGCCCTCCTTAGTTGGTGACAGAAGCACCAGATCATCAGCAAACAGCAGACATTTGACTTCAGATTCTAGTAGGGTGAGGCCGGGTGCTGCAGACTTTTCTAGTGCCCGCGCCAATTCGTTAATATATATGTTGAAGAGGGTGGGGCTTATTAAGCTGCATCCCTGTCTAACCCCACGACCCTGTGTGAAGAAATGTGTGTGTTTTTTGCCAATTTTAACCGCACACTTGTTGTTTGTGTACATGGATTTTATAATGTCGTATGTTTTACCTCCAACACCACTTTCCATCAGTTTGTATAGCAGACCCTCATGCCAAATTGAGTGGAAGGCTTTTTTGAAATCAACAAAGCATGAGAAGACTTTGCCTTTGTTTTGGTTTGTTTGGTTGTCAATTAGGGTGTGCAGGGTGAATACATGGTCTGTTGTACGTTAATTTGGTAAAAAGCCAATTTTACATTTGCTCAGTACATTGTTATCATTGAGGAAATGTACGAGTCTGCTGTAAATGATAATGCAGAGGATTTTCTCAAGGTTACTGTTGACGCATATTCCACGGTAGTTATTGGTGTCAAATTTGTCTCCACTTTTGTGGATTGGGGTGATCAGTCCTTAGTTCCAAATATTGGGGAAGATGCCAGAGCTAAGGACGATGTTAAAGAGTTTTAGTATAGCCAATTGGAATGTGTTGTCTGTATATTTGATAATTTCATTGAGGATACCATCAACACCACAGGCCTTTTTGGGTTGGAGAGTTTTTATTTTGTCCTGTAACTCATTCAATGTAATTGGAGAATCCAGTGGGTTCTGGTAGTCTTTAATAGTTGATTCTAAGATCTGTATTTGATAATGTATACGTTTTTGCTCTTTATTCTTTCTTACAGAGCCAAAAAGATTGGAGAAGTGGTTTACCCATACATCTCCATTTTGGATAGATAATTCTTTGTGTTGTTGTTTGTTTAGTGTTTTCCAATTTTCCCAGAAGTGGTTAGAGTCTATGGATTCTTCAATTACATTGAGCTGATTTCGGACATGCTGTTCCTTCTTTTTCAGTAGTGTATTTCTGTAGTATATCTCTGTCTGTCTCTCTCTGTCTCTGTCTCTGTCTCTGTCTCTGTCTCTGTCTCCCTCTCTCTCTCTCTCTCTCTCTCTCTCTCTCTCTCTCTCTCTCTCTCACACTCACACTCACACTCACACTCACACTCACACTCTCACTCTCAGCTCTCTCTCTATTTGGGGTTGGGAGTGACTTGAAATGTATTTGTTCAGCTGGAAGGTCATCCACTTCACCCTGACCAGCACTCGTTCTGGGTCATGTTCATTAAGGCAAAATATTTTGTGGTGGAAAAAAAACAAACGTTTGTTATTAGTATACGTTTAGGTCCATTCAGGAAGTTCCCCCCCACTGTATTTTCTTTATTGTGTGCCAAATGAAGACAACCTACCAGCATTTTATCTGGAAATTGACATCACATTTATGAGGAAGGCAACAGTCTGGTTCCTCTTGTATATTATTTTTGGAGCACAGGAGCACTAGATCAGCGGAGCACAAGAGCACAGGAGCACTAGATCAGGGGAGAACAGGAGCACAGGAGCACTAGATCAGGGGAGCACAGGAGCACTAGATCAGGGGAGCACAGGAGCACTAGATCAGGGGAGCACAGGAGCACTAGATCAGGGGAGCACAGGAGCACTAGATCAGGGGAGCACAGGAGCACTAGATCAGGGGAGCACAGGAGCACTAGATCAGGGAAGCACAGGAGCACTAGATCAGGGGAGCACAGGAGCACTAGATCAGGGGAGCACAGGAGCACTAGATCAGGGGAGCACAGGAGCACTAGATCAGGGGAGCACAGGAGCACTAGATCAGGGGAGCACAGGAGCACTAGATCAGGGGAGCACAGGTGCACTAGATCAGGGGAGCACAGGAGCACTAGATCAGGGGTGCACAGGAGCACTAGATCAGGGGAGCACAGGAGCACTAGATCAGGGGAGCAAAGTAGCACTAGATCAGGGGAGCACAGGAGCACTAGATCAGGGGAGCACAGGAGCACTAGATCAGGGGAGCACAGGAGCACTAGATCAGGGGAGCACAGGAGCACTAGATCAGGGGAGCACAAGAGGACTAGATCAGGGGAGCACAGGAGCACTAGATCAGGGGAGCACAGGAGCACAGGAGCACTAGATCAGGGGAGCACAGGAGCACTAGATCAGGGGAGCACAGGAGCACTAGATCAGGGGAGCACAGGAGCACTAGATTAGGGGAGCACTGGAGCACTAGATCAGGGGAGCACAGGAGCACAGGAGCATTAGAGCAGGGGAGCACAGGAGCACTAGATCAGGGGAGCACAGGAGCACTAGATCAGAGGAGCACAGGAGCACTAGATCAGGGGAGCACAGGAGCACTAGATCAGGGGAGCACAGGAGCACTAGATCAGGGGAGCACAGGAGCACAAGATCAGGGGAGCACAGGAGCACTAGATCAGGGGAGCACAGGAGCACTAGATCAGGGGAGCACAGGAGCACTAGATCAGGGGAGCACAGGAGCACTAGATCAGGGAAGCACAGGAGCACAAGATCAGGGGAGCACAGGAGCACTAGATCAGGGGAGCACAGGAGCACTAGATCAAGGGAGCACAGGAGCACAGGAGCATTAGAGCATGGGAGCACAGGAGCACTAGATCAGGGGAGCACAGGAGCACTAGATCAGGGGAGCACAGGAGCACTAGATCAGGGGAGCACAAGAGGACTAGACCAGGGGAGCACAGGAGCACTAGATCAGGGGAGCACAAGAGGACTAGATCAGGGGAGCACAGGAGCACTAGATCAGGGGAGCACAGGAGCACTAGATCAGGGGAGCACAGGAGCACAGGAGCATTAGAGCATGGGAGCACAGGAGCACTAGATTAGGGGAGCACAGGAGCACATGAGCACTAGATCAGGGGAGCATAGGAGCACAAGAGGACTAGATCAGGGGAGCACAGGAGCACTAGATCAGCGGAGCACAGGAGCACTAGATCAGGGGAGCACAAGAGCACAGGAGCATTAGAGCATGGGAGCACAGGAGCACTAGATTAGGGGAGCACAGGAGCACAGGAGCACTAGATCAGGGGAGCACAGGAGCACAGGAGCATTAGAGCAGGGGAGCACAGGAGCACTAGATCAGGGGAGCACAGGAGCACTAGATCAGGGGAGCACAGGAGCACTAGATCAGGGGAGCACAGGAGCACTAGATCAGGGGAGCACAGGAGCACTAGATCAGGGGAGCACAGGAGCACTAGATCAGGGGAGCACAGGAGCACTAGATCAGGGGAGCACAGGAGCACTAGAGCACTAGAGCAGGGGAGCACAGGAGCATTAGATCAGGGGAGCACAGGAGCACAAGATCAGGGGAACACAGGAGCACTAGATCAGGGGAGCACAGGAGCACTAGATCAGGGGAGCACAGGAGCACTAGATCAGGGGAGCACAGGAGCACTAGATCAGGGGAGCACAGGAGCACTAGATCAGTGGAGCACAGGAGCACTAGATCAGGGGAGCACAGGAGCACTAGATCAGGGGAGCACAGGAGCACTAGATCAGGGGAGCACAGGAGCACTAGATCAGGGGAGCACAGGAGCACTAGATCAGGGGAGCACAGGAGCACTAGATCAGGGGAGCACAGGATAACTAGATCAGGGGAGCACAAGAGGACTAGATTAGGGGAGCACAGGAGCACTAGATCAGGGGAGCACAGGAGCACAGGAGCACTAGATAAGGGGAGCACAGGAGCACTAGATCAGGGGAGCACAGGAGCACAAGATCAGGGGAGCACAGGTGCACTAGATCAAGGGAGCACAGGAGCACTAGATCAGGGGAGCACAGGAGCACTAGATCAGGGGAGCACAGGAGCACTAGATCAGGGGAGCACAGGAGCACTAGATCAGGGGAGCACAGGAGCACTAGATCAGGGGAGCACAGGAGCACTAGAGCACTAGAGCAGGGGAGCACAGGAGAATTAGATCAGGGGAGCACAGGAGCACAAGATCAGGGGAGCACAGGAGCACTAGATCAGGGGAGCACAGGAGCACTAGATCAGGGGAGCACAGGAGCACTAGATCAGGGGAGCACAGGAGCACTAGATCAGGGGAGCACAGGAGCACTAGATCAGGGGAGCACAGGAGCACTAGATCAGGGGAGCACAGGAGCACTAGATCAGGGGAGCACAGGAGCACTTGATCAGGGGAGCACAAGAGGACTAGATCAGGGGAGCACAGGAGCACTAGATCAGGGGAGCACAGGAGCACAGGAGCACTAGATCAGGGGAGCACAGGAGCACTAGATTAGGGGAGCACAGGAGCACAAGATCAGGGGAGCACAGGAGCACTAGATCAGGGGAGCACAGGAGCACTAGATCAGGGGAGCACAGGAGCACTAGATCAGGGGAGCACAGGAGCACTAGATCAGGGGAGCACAGGAGCACTAGAGCACTAGAGCAGGGGAGCACAGGAGCACTAGAGCAGGGGAGCACAGGAGCACTAGATCAGGGGAGCACAGGAGCACTAGATCAGGGGAGCACAGGAGCACAAGATCAGGGGAGCACTGGAGCACTAGATCAGGGGAGCACAGGAGCACAGGAGCATTAGAGCAGGGGAGCACAGGAGCACTAGATCAGGGGAGCACAGGAGCACTAGATCAGGGGAGCACAGGAGCACTAGATCAGGGGAGCAAAGGAGCACTAGATCAGGGGAGCACAGGAGCACTAGATCAGGGGAGCACAGGAGCACAAGATCAGGGGAGCACAGGAGCACTAGATCAGGGGAGCACAGGAGCACTAGATCAGGGGAGCACAGGAGCACTAGATCAGGGGAGCACAGGAGCACTAGATCAGGGGAGCACAGGAGCACAAGATCAGGGGAGCACAGGAGCACTAGATCAGGGGAGCACAGGAGCACTAGATCAGGGGATCACAGGAGCACTAGATCAGGGGAGCACAGGAGCACTAGATCAGGGGAGCACAAGAGGACTAGATCAGGGGAGCACAGGAGCACAGGAGCACTAGATCAGGGGAGCACAGGAGCACTAGATCAGGGGAGCACAGGAGCACTAGATCAGGGGAGCACAGGAGCACTAGATCAGGGGAGCACAAGAGGACTAGATCAGGGGAGCACAGGAGCACTAGATCAGGGGAGCACAAGAGGACTAGATCAGGGGAGCACAGGAGCACTAGATCAGGGGAGCACAGGAGCACTAGATCAGGGGAGCACAGGAGCACAGGAGCATTAGAGCATGGGAGCACAGGAGCACTAGATTAGGGGAGCACAGGAGCACAGGAGCACTAGATCAGGGGAGCACAGGAGCACAAGAGGACTAGATCAGGGGAGCACAGGAGCACTAGATCAGCGGAGCACAGGAGCACTAGATCAGGGGAGCACAAGAGCACAGGAGCATTAGAGCATGGGAGCACAGGAGCACTAGATTAGGGGAGCACAGGAGCACAGGAGCACTAGATCAGGGGAGCACAGGAGCACTAGATCAAGGGAGCACAGGAGCACTAGATCAGGGGAGCACAGGAGCACAGGAGAATTAGAGCAGGGGAGCACATGAGCACTAGATCAGGGGAGCACAGGAGCACTAGATCAGGGGAGCACAGGAGCACTAGATCAGGGGAGCACAGGAGCACTAGATCAGGGGAGCACAGGAGCACTAGATCAGGGGAGCACAGGAGAACAAGAGGACTAGATCAGGGGAGCACAGGAGCACTAGATCAGGGGAGCACAGGAGCACTAGATCCGGGGAGCACAGGAGCACAGGAGCATTAGAGCAGGGGAGCACAGGAGCACTAGATTAGGGGAGCACAGGAGCACAGGAGCACTAGATCAGGGGAGCACAGGAGCACTAGATCAGGGGAGCACAGGAGCACAAGAGCAGGGGAGCACAGGAGCACTAGATCAGGGGAGCACAGGAGCACAGGAGTACTAGAGCAGGGGAGCACAGGAGCACTAGATTAGGGGAGAACAGGAGCACTAGATCAGGAGAGCACAGGAGCACAGGAGTACTAGATCAGGGGAGCACAGGAGCACTAGATCATGGGAGCACAGGAGCTAAGGAGCACTAGATCAGGGGAGCACAGGAGCACAAGAGGACTAGATCAGGGGAGCACAGGAGCACTAGATCAGGGGAGCACAGGAGCACTAGATCAGGGGAGCACAGGAGCACAAGATCAGGGGAGCACAGGAGCTAAGGAGCACTAGATCAGGGGAGCACAGGAGCACAAGAGCACTAGATCAGGGGAGCACAGGAGCACAAGATCAGGGGAGCACAGGAGCACACGATCAGGGGAGCACAGGAGCACTAGATCAGGGGAGCACAGGAGCACTAGATTAGGGGACCACAGGAGCACAAGATCAGGGGAGCACAGGAGCACTAGATCAGGGGAGCACAGGAGCACTAGATCAGGGGAGCACAGGAGCACTAGATAAGGGGAGCACAGGAGCACTAGATCAGGGGAGCACAGGAGCACTAGAGCACTAGAGCAGGGGAGCACAGGAGCACTAGAGCAGGGGAGCACAGGAGCACTAGATCAGGGGAGCACAGGAGCACTAGATCAGGGGAGCACAGGAGCACAAGATCAGGGGAGCACTGGAGCACTAGATCAGGGGAGCACAGGAGCACAGGAGCATTAGAGCAGGGGAGCACAGGAGCACTAGATCAGGGGAGCACAGGAGCACTAGATCAGGGGAGCACAGGAGCACTAGATCACTAGAGCAGGGGAGCACAGGAGCATTAGATCAGGGGAGCACAGGAGCACAAGATCAGGGGAGCACAGGAGCTAAGGAGCACTAGATCAGGGGAGCACAGGAGCACAAGAGCACTAGATCAGGGGAGCACAGGAGCACAAGATCAGGGGAGCACAGGAGCACACGATCAGGGGAGCACAGGAGCACTAGATCAGGGGAGCACAGGAGCACTAGATCAGGGGAGCACAGGAGCACTAGATCAGGGGAGCACAGGAGAACAAGAGCACTAGATCAGGGGAGCACAGGAGCACAGGAGTACTAGAGCAGGGGAGCACAGGAACACTAGATTAGGGGAGAACAGGAGCACTAGATCAGGGGAGCACAGGAGCACAGGAGTACTAGATCAGGGGAGCACAGGAGCACTAGAGCAGGGGAGCACAGGAGCACTAGAGCAGGGGAGCACAGGAGCACTAGATCAGGGGAGCACAGGAGCACTAGATCAGGGGAGCACAGGAGCACTAGATCATGGGAGCACAGGAGCACACGAGCAGGGGAGCACAGGAGCACTAGATCAGGGGAGCACAGGAGCACAGGAGTACTAGAGCAGGGGAGCACAGGAGCACTAGATTGGGGGAGCACAGGAGCACTAGAGCAGGGGAGCACACTAGCACTAGATCAGTGGAGCACAGGAGCACTAGATTAGGGGAGCACAGGAGCACTAGATCAGGGGAGCACAGGAGCACTAGATCAGGGGAGCACAGGAGCACTAGATCATGGGAGCACAGGAGCACTAGATCAAGGGAGCACAGGAGCACACTAGCAGGGGAGCACAGGAGCACTAGATCAGGGGAGCACAGGAGCACAGGAGTTCTAGAGCAGGGGAGCACAGGAGCACTAGATTAGGGGAGAACAGGAGCACTAGATCAGGGGAGCACAGGAGCACAGGATTACTAGATCAAGGAAGCACAGGAGCACTAGAGCACAGGAGCACAGGAGCACTAGATCAGGGGAGCACAGGAGCACTAGATTAGGGGAGCACAGGAGCACTAGATTAGGGGAGCACATGAGCACAGGAGTACTAGATCAGGGGAGCACAGGAGCACTAGATCAGAGGAGCACAGGAGCACTAGATCAGGGGAGCACAGGAGCACTAGATCATGGGAGCACAGGAGCTAAGGAGAACTAGATCAGGGGAGCACAGGAGCACAAGAGGACTAGATCAGGGGAGCACAGGAGCACTAGATCAGGGGAGCACAGGAGCACTAGATCAGAGGAGCACAGGAGCACTAGATCAGGGGAGCACAGGAGCTAAGGAGCACTAGATCAGGGGAGCACAGGAGCACAAGAGCACTAGATCAGGGGAGCACAGGAGCACAAGATCAGGGGAGCACAGGAGCACACTATCAGGGGAGCACAGGAGCACTATATCAGGGGAGCACAGGAGCACTAGATCAGGGGAGCACAGGAGCACTAGATCAGGCGAGCACAGGAGAACAAGAACACTAGATCAGGGGAGCACAGGAGCACAGGAGCACAGGAGTACTAGATCAGGGGAGCACAGGAGCACTAGAGCAGGGGAGCACAGGAGCAATAGATCAGGGAAGCACAGGAGCACAAGATGAGTGGAGCACAGGAGCACTAGAGCAGGGGAGCACAGGAGCAATAAATCAGGGGAGCACAGGAGCACAAGATCAGGGGAGCACAGGAGCACTAGATCAGGGGAGCACTAGATCAGGGAAGCACAGGAGCACTAGATCAGGGGAGTACAGGAGCACTAGATCAGGGGAGCACAGGAGCACTAGATCAGGGGAGCACAAGAGCAATAGATCAGGGGAGCACAGGAGCACAAGAGCACTAGATCAGGGGAGCACAGGAGCACTAGATCAGGGGAGCACAGGAGCACAGTAGCACAGGAACACAGTAGCACAGGAGCACAGTAGCACAGGAGCACAGTAGCACAGGAGCACAGTAGCACAGGAGCACAGTAGCACAGGAACACTAGATCAGGGGAGCACAGTAGCACAGTAGCACAGGAACACTAGATCAGGGGAGCACAGTAGCACAGTAGCACAGGAACACTAGATCAGGGGAGCACAGGAACACAGGAACACAGGAACACAGGAGCACAGTATATTCTTGTTTCCTGTTACATTTGTGAAATAATTCATGTACTAGCTAGTGCAGGCTTTGTAAACACTGAGATAAACAGTTGTCCTTCATATCATCCTACATGTAACATTCAATCACAATCATTACAATTTACCCACATGCTAGTAGACTTTATTTTGATGAAGGGGGGTAGTCCTCCCCGTCCTCTGTAATTTCCAGATGTATTTACGAAGCTCTTGGAGAGAAAGAGAAGGCTGAACGCTGCAGATAAAATACAATACGAAAGCAGGGAGGGTCTAATGATGGCCCACACTGTTACACAATTCAATGGTCCATGGCTATTTTTGTCTTTTAGTGGGCTGACTATGTAAATATGGGTTTCTACTGAGCAGAAGAATGCCAGTAAAAAATAACACATGCTCCTACGGTACGTTACTGGAATATTTAATCATGCTATAGTGAAGAGGCTTGACTGGAGGCTTGACAAGTAGCAACGGGGGGGGGGGGGAAATGACCATTACATCTTGAACTTTGGAGTGCGTTTTGACAAGCTTGGCCCACTTCTCTGTAGTGGTGTGTGTGTGTGTGTGTGTGTGTGTGTGTGTGTGTGTGTGTGTGTGTGTGTGTGTGTGTGTGTGTGTGTGTGTGTGTGTGTGTGTGTGTGTGTGTGTCTTTGTGTGTGTGTGTGTGTGTGTGTGTGTGTGTGTGTGTGTGTGTGTGTGTGTGTGTGTGTGTGTGTGTGTGTGTGTGTGTGCGTGTGTGTGTGTGTGTGTGTGTGTGTGTGTGTGAGTGTGTGTGTGTGTGGCTGCTTTGTGGTCTGCTAACTCCCACTTAACATTGTATTTGCTAAGGCTTGACTCAAGTGGCAGCATTGTTGTACGACTGATTTACAGGCAAATCCCCGTGCACTTCACATATTTATCTCAAATCAAATCAAACTTTATTTGTCACATGCGCCAAATACAAAATCTGTAGACCTTACCGTGAAATGCTTACTTTACAAGCCCTTAACCAACAAAGCAGTTCAAGAAAGAGTTAAGAAAATATTTACCAAATTAACTAAAGTAAAAACTTTTTTTTAAAGTACACAATACAAAAATAATAACGAGGCTATATACAGGGGGCACTGTGTGCGGGGGGTACAGGTTAGTCGAAGTCATTTGTACATGTAGGTAGGGGTAAAGTGACTACGCATAGATAATAAACAGCAAGTAGCATCAGTGTAAAAACAAAATGCATAAAATGAACAAATCAATGTTTTAGTTTATATACACTTATTTTCAGTCTGCCCAAAGACACAGGAGGCTGGATGTTTACCTAGCAGGGTATGGCCCAGAAAAGGAAGTGTTGACTAAATGTGTGGGCCAAATTGATCGGTATAAAATCCAATATATTTGTTGCTAAACACATTTGACATTTTCCCATGTTGTAGGAATATCACAACACCTACACTACCTGGGTTTGGAGCTGTGCTTTGGGTCATTGTTCTGTTGTAGGAGGAAATTGGCTCCAATTAAGCGCTGTCCACAGGCTATGGCAAGGCGTTGCAAAATGGAGTTATAGCCTTCATTCTTTAAGATCCCTTTTACCCTGTACAAATCTCCCACTTTACCACCACCAAAGCACCCCAGACCATCACATTGCCTCTTCCATGCTTGACAGATGACATCAAGCACTACTCCAGCATATTTTCATTTTTTCTGCATCTCACGAATGTCCTTCTTTGTGATCCGAACACCTCAAACTAAGATTTGTCTGTCCAGAACACTTTTTTCCAATCTTCCTCTGTCCAGTGTCTGTGTTCTTTTGCACATCTTAATCTTTTATTTTTTTTGGCCAGTCTGAGATGTGGCTTTTTCTTTGCAACTCTGCCTAGAAGGCCAGCATCCCGGAGTCGCCTCTTCACTGTTGACGTTGAGACTGGTGTTTTGCGGGTACTATTTAATGAAGATGACAGTTGAGGACTTGTGAGGCGTCTGTTTCTCAAACTAGACACTCTAATGTACTTGTCCTCTTGTTCAGTTGTGCACCGAGGCCTCCCACTCCTCTTTCTATTCTGGTTAGAGCCAGTTTGCGCTGTTCTGTGAAGGGAGTAGCACACAGCATTGTACCAGATCTTCCTTTTCTTGGCAATTTCTCACATGGAATAGTCTTCATTTCTCAGAACAAGAATAGACAGACGAGTTTCAGAAGAAAGACTTTGTTTTTGGCCATTTTGAGCCTGTAATTGAACCCACAAATGCTGATGCTCCAGATACTCAACTAGTCTAAGGAAGCCCAGTTGTATTGCTTCTTTAATCAGAACAGCAGTTTTCAGCTGTGCTAACGTAATTGCAAAAGGGTTTTCTAATGATCAATTAGCCTTTTAAAATTATAAACTTGTATTAGCTAACACAAAGTCCCATTGGAACACAGGAGTGATGGCTGCTGATAATGGGCCTCTGTACACCTATGTAGATATTCCATTAAAAATCATCTGTTTCCAGCTACAATAGTCATTTACAACATTAACAATGTCTACAATGTATTTCTGATCAATTTAATGTTATTTTAATGGATATAAAAAAAACATTTATTTCAATAACAAGGCCATTTCTAAGTGACCCCAAACATTTGAAAGGTAGTGTATGTGTTGTGGATGATATCTGCTATCTTTTTCATACATCACTATGATGAGTAGTGTTCTCCCTCATTACCAGTATTATAATAATACCCTACAGTCTAAGTTACTAGTATTATATTGACCCCTAGAGTCTAAGTTACCAGTATTATATTTACCCCTAGAGTCTAAGTTACCAGTATTATATTTACCCCTAGAGTCTAAGTTACCAGTATTATATTGACACCCTAGCGTCTGAGTTACCAGTATTATATTGACCCCTAGAGTCTAAGTTACCAGTATTATATTGACACCCTAGTGTCTGAGTTACCAGTACTCTATTAAAAACTATGGTGGGACTACAAGACTATGAGGATAGTATGAGATGAGGAGTGGTCAATGTGGGGGTCACAGTATCAACGTGACTATGATACTTTCCAAGAAGTATCTCAAACCTTAAAAATACACAATTTCAGATCAAATGTCATTTGTCACAATGCACTGAATACAACAGGTGTACTTTACAGTGAAATGCTTACTTACGAGTCCCGAGCCAACAGTGCAGTTTTTTTTAAATAACAAAAAGAATAAGAGATAAAACTAACAAGTAATGAAAGAGCAGCAGTAAAAACTAACAATATACAGTTGAGGTTGGAAGTTTACATACACCTTTGCCAAATACATTTAAACTCAGTTTTTCACAATTCCTGACATTTAATCCTCGTAAAAATTATGTGTCTTTGGTCAGTTAGGATCACCACGTTATTTGAAGAATGTGAAATGTCAGAATAATAGTAGAGAGAATGATTTATTTCAGCTTTTATTTCTTTCATCACACTCCCAGTGGGTCAGAAGTTTACATACACTCAGTTAGTATTTGGTAGCATTCCGTTTAAATTGTTTAACTTGGGTCAAACGTTTTGGGTAGCCTTCCACAAGCTTCCCACAATAAGTTGGGTGAACTGAGTCAGGTTTCTAGGCCTCCTTGCTCGCACAAGCTTTTTCAGTTTGCTATAGGACTGAGGTCAGGGCTTTCTGATGGCCACTCCAATACCTTAACTTGGTTGTCCTTAAGCCATTTTGCAACAACTTTGTAAGCATGCTTGGGGTCATTGTCCATTTGGAAGACCCATTTGAGACCAAGCTTCAACTTCCTGACTGATGTCTTGAGATGTTGCTTCAATATATCCACATAATTTTCCTCCCTCATGAAGCCATCTATTTTGTGAAGTGCACCAGTCCCTCCTGCAGCAAAGCACCCCCACAACATGATGCTGCCACCCCCATGCTTCATGGTTGGAATGGTGTTCTTCGGCTTGCAAGCATCCCTCTTTTTTCTCCAAACATAACGATGGTCATTATGGCCAAACAGTTCTATTTTTGCTTCATCAGACCAGAGGACATTTCTCCAAAAAGTACGATCTTTGTCCCCATGTGCAGTTGCAAACCGTAGTCTGGCTTTTTCATGACGGTTTTGGAGCAGTGGCTTCTTCCTTGCTGAGTGGCCTTTCAGGTTATGTCGATATAGGACTCATTTTACTGTGGATAAAGATACGTTTGTACCTGTTTCCTTCAGCATCTTCACAAGGTCCTTTGCTGTTGTTCTGTGATTGATTAGCACTTTTCGCACCAAAGTACGTTCATCTCTAGGAGACAGAACATGTCTCATTCCTGAGCGGTATGATGGCTGCGTGGTCCCATGTTGTTTATACTTGCGTAGAATTGTTTGTACAGATGAACATGGTACCTTAAGACATTTGGAAATTGCTCCCAAGGATGAACCAGACTTGTGGATTGTCTACACATTTTTTTCTGAGGTCTTGGCTGATTTCTTTTTATTTTCCCATGATGCCAAGCAAAGAGACAGTGAGTCTGAAGGTAGGCCTTGAAGTACATCCACAGGTAAACCTCCAATTGACTCAAATTATGTAAATTATCCTATCAGAAGCTTCTTAAGCCATGACATAATTTTCTGGAATTTTCCAAGCTGTTTAAAGGCATAGTCAACTTAGTGTATTGTACACTTCTGACCCACTGGAATAGTGATACAGTGAATTATAAGTGAAACAATCTGTCTGTAAACAATTGCTGGAAGAATTACTTGTGTCATGCACAAAGTAGATGCCCGAACCGACTTGCTAAAACTATAGTTTGTTAACAAGAAATGTGTGGAGTGGTTGAAAAACAAGTTATAATGACTCCAATCTCTGTATGTACTTCTGACTTCAACTGTAAACAGGGGGAGACCTCAGAGATACACTGCTCCACTAAAAGTATGTGGACACTTGCTCGTCGAACAAAATCATGGGCATTAATATGGAGTTGGTCCCCCGTTTGCTGCTATAACTGCCTCCACTCTTCTGGGAAGGCTTCCACTAGATGTTGGAACATTGCTGCAGGGACTTGCTTCCATACAGCCACAAGAGTATTAGTGAGGTCTGGTACTGATGCTGGGCGATTAGGCCTGGCTCGCAGTCGGCATTCCAATTCATCACAAAGGTTTTCAATGGGGTTGAGGTTGATTAGGTGGCCATGATGGTATGATGGACAGATTGGGAATTTAGCCAGGACACTGGGGGTTAACACCTCTACTCTTACCATAAGTGCCATGGGATCTTTAGTGACCACAGAGAGACAGGACACCCGTTTATTAATGTCCCACCCGAAAGACGGCACCCTACACAGGGCAGATTGCATGGCTGTGTGCTCGATTTTTATACACCTATCAGCAATGGGTGTGAAATATCTGGTTCCACTAATTAGAAGAGGTGTCCACATACAGTATTTTTGTTTATATAGCGTATGGTATGATTCCATGGGGAAGATTATATGCACAACAATGTGACAGGCAAACATGCACACACACACACACACACACACACACACACACACTGTGACTGGCAGGGCCACATGTTGTTACCAGTTATTAGTCTGCCCATAGTTCTTCCTCCAGCTACGCTCAGTAACGTGTTGTTACCAGATACTATTCTGCACATATTTCTTTCTCTAACTACTCTCTGTTGCAGGACAGCTGCAACCTGTCTACTCAGCCTAGCTACTCTCTGTTCTAGGACAGCTGTAACCCAGCCTAGCTACACTTTGAGTCTAAAGCCCAGCGACATCACACCAGATTGACTTCAATATTTAACGTTTGTCCAGGTCCCCATGATGTTGCGAGATGCCCTAAACCACCATGCTTCGGCTCAGAGGATTGTGGGTTTAATCCCAGTGCTAGGCACTCGTAACCTTATCCCAAACCTTAACCATTCGGGAATTAAGATTAAAATTAAGGCCTTTTTTTCCTTCTGTTTTAACAAACTTAACCCTTACTTACTTTCACTTCACACTTTGACATTTATCCTCGTCTCCTGGACAAACGTCAAATAGTAGAGTGGAACCTTGAGATCTTTTTTCTAAAGCCAGCGCGTCTTCTTTACCTGTCTTCTTCACCTTTACATGTCTTCTTTACCTGTCTTCCTTTAACTGTCTTCTTTACCTGTCTTCTTTACCTGTCTTATTTGCCTGTCTTCCTTTACATGTCTTCCTTTACCTGTCTTCCTTTACCTGTCTTCTTCACCTGTCTTCTTCACCTGTCTTCTTACCTGTCTCCTTTACCTGTCTTCTTTACATGTCTTCCTTTACCTGTCTTCTTTACCTCTCTTCTTTACCTGTCTTCTTACCTGTCTCCTTTACCTGTCTTCTTCACCTGTCTTCTTTACATATCTTCCTTTACCTGTCTTCTTCACCTGTCTTCCTTACCTGTCTTCCTTTACCTGTCTTCTTCTTTACCTGTCTTCTTTACCTGTCTTCCTTTACCTGTCTTCCTCGGAATCCATCAGGTTGTCTTATTGATCATCCTTACACAATGACTCCCACTTATTTGAAAGTCTTTAGAAGGGCAATTACGGTTTGTAATTGACTGCTGTAAAATGCATCAATTCAATGAAATATAATAAAATCTATAACAGTATTATAATCAACACGGCAAGGCCTCTGTATCCTCATAAAAGGGTTTGTTCAATTTGGAAGGTAATGTCCTTTCCTATAAAGGTATTGTTATTTGCATGACCTCCCAACACCTCCCACATGGCTCGGAATATACTTTATTATGGGCCTATTAAAACACGTATGGCAGTGAAAAACAAAGTAATGGGGATAATGGTAGGCTAAGCCATTGTGGATCGAGCTAGGACTACACCAATCCAAAAGTGCATCCCAAATGGCACCCTAGTCCATATGTAGTGCACTACTTTTAACCAGGGCTGTGATCAAATGTAGTGCACTATAAAGGGAAAATGATGCCATTTGGAACACATCCCTAGGACTATGCCAATCCCTCCCTCCGCCAATCCAAGAATCACAAGCTGACTTACGATTCTGCCAAATATGGCAGTGCTACTCCTCTTCAGGCACAAAATCACAACCAAGCCTAGCGTACAATTAAGCCTTTCACTTTGCTCCTTGGAGGGTTGCATGTACTTTTACCGTTTCCATGTGGAAGAGTTCCCATTTAATTCTCCCAAGGTGTTATCGTTTCGTCGTTTAGAATGTGTTTGGTTTGCGCGTCCCAAATGGGGCCCTTTTCCCTATTTAGTGCACTACTTTTGACCAGAGCTGTGATCAAATGTAGTGCACTATAAAAAGGGAAAAAGGGTGCCATTTGAGACGTATACATAATGAGGGAGTATACTGGTGTAACTAATTGCTGTTATACTGCTCATTGATTTGGCTCGAAGCAGAGATGATGTTGCTTGTAGAAGATGTGGATGAGGAGAGAGAGAGAGGAGAGAGAGAGAGAAGGAGAGAGAAAGAGAGAGAGAGAGAGAGAGATTATGTGAGACTCTTACACTGCTCTTCCTAAATAGAGGCAGTTTGTTCCTCTACTGGTAAACATAGTTGCATCCGTCTCAACCTGGGTACATCAGTGTTACTTCATTAGTAATGGAGTAATTGTGATCATGTATACGGTGCTAATGCAATAATGTGTTCATGTGATCATGGGTTTAATAATGTCATGATGTCATAATGTGCTAATGTGTTAATATGATCGTGTGCTAATGTGATAGTGTGCTAATGTGATACTGTGCTAATGTGATAATGCCCACACACACCAAAAAAGAGTAACTGAGAGAAATCTACAATACGGTAACTTAGCAAACAAGGCATCTGTGGTAAGTTCATGGAAGCTGCCATCTCTATGCATGTCCACATTGGGTCAGAAGCTCCATTAAGTTCTGGGGTGAGACATGCTAGAAAATGTACTAAAGAGACTAGGCTTGTCTCCACCCCTCTAAACTGAGAGTCACAGACACTTTTGGGCAAGTCTATGGGCCAAATGTCCCTTCCTTTTCTGAAAATCAAGAAGATCCAAGCCCCTGCGAAATTGTGATTTGTCCAAATGAATAGAGTTCCTATTTAGTTGGTGGATCTCACAGTGTGTTGAAAGACGCTACTACCATTTATGTTACGTGCTTCGGTCCATAATAGATTACTCCACTAGTTGTTACTATATGTAGAACAGTGAGAAGTAAATCTTCTCCAGATGAATCTTCTCCAGATACTATGATACTACGTAAGGAATACGACACATCCAAATAATTTTTCCACTTTGATACAACATAATCAAGTTGACATTTTCAGCTGAGATGAAGTCGGACCCACAAACAAGATTGCTCCACCACTTACCTTTAATTAGGCTGCTTTCACAACCTTTCGATCGGACAGTGGATCTTTGTTTGTTGCAAAAAAAAATGTGTGATCAATGTTGATTCAACTGGCGAGTAGGAGAGGACTACTAGGCTATTTGCTGACATGGGGTGGAGGGAGAGAGCTTGGGGTCAATTCCATTAAATTCAGGAAGTAAACAGGGCTTTTCAATTTAAATATGAAATTCAGTTGGAGGATGTGAGAGATCAGGGGTCAATTCCATTTCAATCAAGTTGTTGCTTTTCAATTCGGCAAATTTGCATTTCAGTTTACTTCTTGAATTAACTGAATTGAAATGGCATTGACCCCCGACACTGGGCCAGAGAGGTCTAGAAAAAGAAGCCTCATTCTCTCTGCCTGACAGCTGGTGAACAGGGGCTAAAGGTGTGAAAAACAAGCCTAGTCCATATACACACCATGTAAACGTGCCTGGGCCAAAAACACATGCTGTAAACTAACAAAAAGAGTGTGGGGCAGGGTAATGCATACTGTCTAAATGTGTGTGTGTGTGTGTGTGTGTGTGTGTGTGTGTGTGTGTGTGTGTGTGTGTGTGTGTGTGTTTGTGTGTGTGTGTGTGTGTGTAGTCAGAGTGCACTATAACTGCCGTATGCTGCAAGAGTCCAGATTTTTTTTTTTTTTTTTTACTGTATTAATTTTAAAGTGTAAGCTGCAGTTAGAGTGCAGTAAAACTGCAGTTATTTTGAAAAGACTGCGTACAAAATACTACAGTCGACTGTAGTTACTAAACTGCAATATTTCATAGCAAGGGTGTGTATGTGCGCATGTGCGTGTGCGTGTGTGTAGGTGGGTGCATAAATGCCTGAAAATGCAACTCCCACTGTGCTGTGTATGTTCAAGGGAGAAGCCCTCGCAAAGAGCTATCAGAACTGGAGGAGTATATGTTACTGCTAGTAGCTACAGTGTTTATGGTACCTAGCTAGTTTCTACAATGTTTATGGTACCTAGCTAGTAGCTACAGTGTTTATGGTACCTAGCTAGTTTCTACAATGTTTATGGTACATAGCTAGTAGCTACAGTGTTTATGGTACCTAGCTAGTAGCTACAGTGTTTATGGTACCTAGCTAGTAGCTACAGTGTTTATGGTACCTAGCTAGTAGCTACAGTGTTTATGGTACCTAGCTAGTTTCTACTATGTTTATGGTACCTAGCTAGTAGCTACAGTGTTTATGGTACCTAGCTAGTTTCTACTATGTTTATGGTACCTAGCTAGTTTCTACTATGTTTATGTTACCTAGCTAGTAGCTACAGTGTTTATGGTACCTAGCTAGTAGCTACAGTGTTTATGGTACCTAGCTAGTTTCTACTATGTTTATGGTACCTAGCTAGTAGCTACAGTGTTTATGGTACCTAGCTAGTTTCTACAATGTTTACTGTACCTAGCTAGTAGTTACAATCTTTATGGTACCTAGCTAGTTTCTACAATGTTTACTGTACCTAGCTAGTAGCTACAATCTTTATGGTACCTAGCTAGTTTCTACTATGTTTATGGTACCTAGCTAGTAGCTACAGTGTTTATGGTACCTAGCTAGTAGATACAGTGTTTATGGTACCTAGCTAGTTTCTACTATGTTTATGGTACCTAGCTAGTAGCTACAGTGTTTATGGTACCTAGCTAGTAGATACAGTGTTTAAGGTACCTAGCTAGTTTCTACTATGTTTATGGTACCTAGCTAGTAGCTATAGTGTTTATTGTACCTAGCTAGTAGCTATAGTGTTTATTGTACCTAGCTAGTAACTACAATCTTTATGGTACCTAGCTAGTAGCTACAGTGTTTAAGGTACCTAGCTAGTAGCTACAGTGTTTCTGTGCAACTAGAGATTCTGGGTTTGAGTCCAGGCTCTGTCGCAGCCAGCCATGATTGGGAGGCCCAGCGTCGTCTGGGTTAGGGGGAGGGTTTGGCCGGTAAGGATGTCCTTGTCCCATCGTGCACTAGCGACTCCTGTTGCAGGCCGGGCACAGTCAACGCTGACATGGTCGACAGGTGTACGGTTTTTCCTCTGACACATTGGTGTGGTTGGCTTCCGGGTTAAGTTGGCATTGTGTCAAGAAGCAGTGCGTCTTGGTTGGGTTGTGTTTCGGAGAACGCACGGCTCTCGACCTTTGCCTCTCCCGAGTCCGTACAGGAGATGCAGCTATGAGACAAGACTGTAACTACCAATTGGATACCACAAAACTTGGGAGAAAAAGGGGTAATACATTTTTTTAAATGAATACCGACTTGCGCCTTTTAATATTGCCATTGCAAAGTCCTTGTTCATTTGACGTGAACACCTACGTCACATTCGGCTAATATTGCAGCGCATTATCCCAGGCCAGCTGATATTTCATCAGGATCAGTTTGACACGCATGGCATGGCACCTAGTCTCTACAGTGTTTATGGTACGGCTAGTAGCTGCAGTGTTTGACAGATGTTAATCTATAGAGTAGTGTGATCTGGAGATCAGGAAGGTTACACAGTGAAAAGACAATGTCATTGTATGTCTCTAATCAGTTTGACATGCATGGCTGTGTATTCTCCCTAGCACATTTGCAAGAGAATGTGTGTCCGAAATGGCACCCTATTGCCTCTATAGTGCACTAACCTACGCAGGCCCTGATGAAAAGTAGTGCATAACCTACGCAGGCCCGGATGAAAAGTAGTGCACTATCCTACGCAGGCCCTGATGAAAAGTAGTGCACTAACCTATGCAGGCCTTATGAAAAGTTTTGCACTATAGAGGGAACAGGGTTCCATTTTAGATGGCTCCAAAGACTTACCAGACAAGAGAGGCCAGGAACACTTCACGGTCACACCCTGTGTCACTTTTCTCCTCATCACCAAAGTGTTAGCAAAGGGAGAGCAGTACGGCTCAGGAAGGCTCTCTCTCTGCTCCAGCCTTCTAGTTTGTGAGTGCGTGCTTGTGGACGTGTTCCTGTCTTTGCATGTGTGTTTGTGTTTCGCACACTGTTCCAGCCTGCTCCAGGCTGCTGTAGAGTGGCATGTAGGATGTGTTAAGTGCACTGGGGAGGGGTTTTGTCTGGTCCAACTCTCCCTGTCCATTACTAATAGATGAGGGAAAGGCCTGGTGGTAAACCTTCAGTGTCCAAAACCACATTTAATGGACAGGTAGACAGACAGCAGGGAGAGTAGAATAGACTATTCCCTCCGCCTCTGCCTGATCTTCGCAAGTCATGGTCTATCACACACACGGACATGAGCAAGTGTACGCACACACAAACACACACGCACACACACACACACACTCACACACACTATTCCCTCTGTCTGAATTTGCAGGTTGTTGAGTATCACAGACAAACTTTGTAAGGTTTACTCACCTTGTATCTTGTCAAGCTGCAGAGAGGATTACACAGAGAAAGACAGACAAAGCACATGCAGTGTGTTTAGACTAGAGGTAGTCTGTGTAAGAACCGAGGCTGGAGTAGAGAAGCAGGTTACGGGAAGTCAACATTTAATTTGGAAAGGACATGGAACAGGACAGGAACAGGACAGGAACAGGATATGGAACAGGAGAGGAACAGGACATGGAACAGGACAGGAACAGGACATGGAACAGGACAGGAACAGGACATGGAACAGGACAGGAACAGGACAGGAACAGGACAGGAACAGGACATGAAACAGGACAGGAACAGGACATGGAACAGGACATGGAACAGGACAGGAACAGGACAGGAACCGGACAGGAACAGCGTTAAACCCGGTTAATACAAATGACAATTATTGCAGAAGCCGGGAACAACCTAGGGAACAACCTAGGGAACAACCTAGGGAACAACCTAGGGAACAACCTAGGGAACAACCATATATAGGGGAGGTAATGGTAAAACAGGTGATTGAGGCCAATGAATTGCTGATGCGCGTGACGAGGGAAACAGGTGTGCGTAATGATGGTGGCAGGAGTGCGTAGTGCTGGGCAGCCTGGTGCCCTCAAGCGCCCGGGTGGGAGAGCAGGAGTGGGCTTGACAGTACCCCCCCCACCTCTAGGGGCACCTGGCGTCCCACTTGGGCCCCTGACGGGCCGGCCAATGCATGGGCGCTGAACAAGCCGGCTGGAGCGTAGAAGCCCAATGATCCGGTAGAGGCGTGGGGCGAACCGGCTGAGGCGTAGACACCTGACAATCTGGCTGAGGCGTAAAACCCTGACGATCCGGCTCAGGCATGGCGTAGGATGGGCGCCTGCCGAGCCAACCGGGGCAAGGAAATCTCTCGAGCCAGCTAGAGAGTGGAAGCCCAACGAGCCAGCTGAGGCACCCCCAGTTCCATTGGTGCCGGCCCCCGGACCCAACGTCACCACCAACCGAAAAGCCAGCACTCCCCAATGCTTCATTTGGCGGTTTCAGCATTCTGTAAGAACCGACACTGGAGCAGAGAAGCAGCTACGGAGAGTGAACATTTAATATTGCACAGACATGGAACAGGACAGGAACAGCGTCAGAACCGGGGGAACAAAACTACATTCAACAATTAATCCTAAAGCAACCTAGGGAACAAACAGATTTAGGGGAGGTAATGAAAACTGGTGATTGAGTCCAATGAATCGCTGATGCGTGTGATGAGGGAAACAGGTGTGCGTAATGATGGTGGCAGGAGTGTGTAGTGCTGTGCAGCCAGGGAGAGCGGGAGCAGGCGTGACACTCTGTCACTTTTCGTAAATCATGGAAGTATGGGAATTTATGGAATGCATGAATGGATTCTCATGAATATTCGTCTCGTCAAATGGTAGTGCAGGTAAAAGCCATGCGGTCAGTCAAACGAACTCTTTGTTTGATTCATTTAACAACAGAGTTTTAATAAACTGCCCTATCGGCACCAGGGAATGCAGGTGGATTTTGTTTTGTAAAGTATTCCATAACTGTGGTGCCTTAAAACTGAAGGCGGATTCGCCAAAACTTTGTGGGACCTCAAGAGTGGGACCTCAAGAGTGGGACCTCAAGAGTGGGACCTCAAGAGTGGGACCTCAAGAGTGGGACCTCAAGAGTGGGACCTCAAGAGTGGGACCTCAAGAGTTAACCAACCCTGTGAATGGGTTTTGTATTATTATATATAATTATATTTAAACAGGGAAGTGAGATATGTTGGAAACTTGTGGAACAGAGCTTTGTAAACAAGTCAGATGGCAATGAAGTAATCTCCCGTACTTCATTGAGGTCCAGCTGACCTTCTGATGGAGGATGCAGTGATAAGTATTGAAACTGTCACCTATGGTGAAGTACAGGGCAACAAAGGTTCGAGAGTAGTGGCTGCTGCATTCTGGGAAATGGTGTCACCATAGTCAAGAACTGGCAGGAAAGTTGACTGTACAATCTGCTTCCTGCTGTTCATGGAGATGCAAGATCAATGTATATTTTATTTATAGACCACTTTAATTTTAGCTTTTTAACGACATACAGTTGAAGTCGGATGTTTACATACACTTAGGTGGGAGTCATCTAACTATAGTTTTGGCAAGTCGGCTAGGACATCTACTTTGTGCATCTGCCAAGCAGCCGTCATAACGCCCATGAAGGAGATGCGTTCTGTCTCCTAGAGATGAATGTACTTCGGTGCGAAAAGTGCAAATCAATCCCAGAACAATAGCAAAGGACCTTGTGAAGATGCTGAAGGAGACAGGTACAAAAGTATCTATATCCACAGTAAAACAAGTCCTATATCGACATAACCTGAAAGGCCACTCAGCAAGGAAGAAGCCACTGCTCCAAAACCACCATAAGAAATCCAGACTACGGTTTGCAACTGCACATGGGGACAAATATTTTGCTTTTAGGAGAAATGTCCTCTGGTCTGATGAAGCAAAAAAGATAACTGTTTGGTCATAATGACCATCCTTATGTTTGGAGAAAAAAAGGGGGATGCTTGCAAGCCGAAGAACACTATCCCAACCATGAAGCATGGGGTGGCAGCATCATGTTGTGGTGGTGCTTTGCTGCAGGATGGACTGGTGCACTTCACAGAATAGATGGCTTCATGAGGGAGGAAAATGATGTGGATATATTGCAGCAACATCTCAAGATAGCAGTCAGGAAGTTAAAGCTTGGTCGCAAATGGGTCTTCCATATGGACAATGACCCCAAGCATACTTCCAAATTTGTGGCAAAATGGCTCAAGGTCAACAAAGTCAAAGTATTGGAGTGGCCATCACAACGCCCTCACCTCAATCCTATAGAACATTTTTACTAGGATTAAATGTCAGGAATTGTGAAAAACTGAGTTTAAATGTACTTGGCTAAGATGAATGTAAACATCCGACTTCAACTGTATATTTTGTTTTGCCCGCATTAAAACCTCTTACTTCTACCCCCTCCTTTTTCGAACATTCTGTTAAAAATCGCGCAACTTTTCAGCGTCCTGCTACTCATGCCAGGAATATAGTATATGCATATGATTAGTATGTGTGGATAGAAAACACTCTGAAGTTTCTAAAACTGGTTAAATCACGGCTGTGACTATAACAGATCGTGTGTTTCATTGAAAAACGCAAGAAAAACTGCTCTCTGAAAGCTAAAAATAATTTCCATAAGTCACTTCCACGAGTTGTTAAAAGAGGACAAAATGTAATATCGACCTGCATGCAATTCATACAAATTCGCCATTGTCGTCATTTTCAATTGAATTAATTGTTGGAAAATCCATCTATCTGGCATCCGTTTCTTCCAGTCTTCACCCGGATGTTGTTAATGAAGACATTGGTAGCCATTGATTTGCAAACGAGGAGCTATTGAATATACATCGCCCTGTAATCATTTTGATAGATTATAAACGTTTACTAATACCTAAAGTTGGATTACAAAAGGATTTCGAAGTGTTTTGTGAAAGTTTATCGTCGACTTTTTTTATTTTAAAAAATTACGCAGCGTTTAAAAACAATGTTTTTTTCTGAATGACACAGCTTCCATACAAAGCTATTTTGGGTATATATGGACCGATTTAAACGAAAAAAAGACCCAATAGTGATGTTTATGGGGCATATAGGAGTGCCAAGAAAGAAGCTCGTCAAAGGTAATGAATGTTTTATATTTTATTTCTACGTTTTGGGTAGCGCCGGCTACCGCAAAATCTGTTGTTTACGTGTCGTGCTGGTATTTTGGGGGGTGCATGCTATCAGATAATAGCTTCTCATGCTTTCGCCGAAAAGCATTTTAAAAATCTGACTTGCTGGCTAGGTTCACAACGAGTGTAGCTTTAATTCAATACCCTGCTTGTGAATTTTGATCAAGGTTTGAGTTGTAACGAGTACATTTAGCATTTAGCGTAGCGCATTTGCATTTCCAGGTGCCTACTTGAGACGTCTGCGTCTCAAGTAGCATCAAGAAGTTAAGTAGATGTTTTAAATCAACTAGGGCTTTCGCTTTCTGTTATGAATGCAGCTCTGAAATAGTTTGGCGAATAGTTGGTGCAATGGCATAACCCATAACCCTATTGTCTGCAGATTCATATTACAGTATTTATTACATAGACCAATATAATTTATACAAAGAGTAAATAGAACAGGTCCCAAAACCAACCCCTGCGGTACACCTTTCGTAATTCCACTTGACACCATCAGAAAGCACACCATGTGTCCTGTCTTATCCAATAGTTCTTAAAAACATTTGCAAAGACTGTTTATTCACTCCTATTTCAGATAGTTTTTTTTTTCAATGAGTAGGGAATGGTCAACGATGACGAAAGCCTTCGCAAAGGTCTATAAATACGGCACAATGTGTTTTATGATGTTAGCATTTTATAATTATTATTATTATAATTATCAGGCATAGTGGCTGAAACAGTACTGTGTCCAGGTCTAAAATCAGACTGGTGCATATTTAGAATAGAGTTGGAAGTTAAAAAAATATATATATTAGCTGGGAGTTGGTTAGGGATTCTAATACCTTGGATAGGCAAGATAACTTTGATATCGGGCGGTAATTATCTTTGCCACTTTCCAAATCTTAAGAGATAACAGCAGTAGCCATTGTCAAGTAAACATTTTTTTTTTTTTAAATACAGGTTAAAGGTTCAACAATGAGTGGGTTTAGAGAGCTGTAGTAAGAAGGGATCAAGTGAATAAACCCATGTGCTTTACATCTTTAGCAAGACACTTAATACAGCATAGACATCAAAGGGTTTAAATTAAAATAAATGATATGAGTCTGTTAGAGCAGGGTTTCACAAACACGGTCCTGCCCCTGATTTAGCTTTTCTAACCAGGGATAGACTATCTATTTCTCAAATGTCTGAAGGACAAACAGAAGTAGAATCAGTCATTCTAGCCTTAGCCCAAGCTACATTTCTTTCCTGTAATTTCTCAAACAATTCATTCATGAACCAGGGATTAGATTTTTTATTTTATCCTTAGTCTTTTGTACGACACATGTTTATCTGCAACAGAGTTAAACAGGGAAACTAAACAATTAAGGGCCCGATCCGAGTCAGTGATAGTTGACATAACCCACCAGTCACTCAACCCCAGCTCAGACAGCGATGATGGTGCTCTCTCTCTCTCTCTCTCTCTCTCTCTCTCTCTCTCTCTCTCTCTCTCTCTCTCTCTCTCTCTCTCTCTCTCTCTCTCTCTCTCCCTCCCTCCCTCCTTCTCTCTCATCACAGCAATGGCAGCTTTCCAGGGTATTAAGAACAATATACCTAAACTTCAAAGGACTTTGAGTTAATAAGTAGTAAAATGTAGAACTCAAGAGTCGGCAGACTCATGTCCTCTGCATTAGTATGAAAATAGCAGCAGTAGGGAGATTAATTTCTAGCTAGACTAGCCCGTTTTCTTTTGAATAAATAAATAAATAGCTTGATTTTAAAAAGGAATGAAATTGCTCTCAGTAAATTATTGCTGGTAGTGATAATTAGTTACACTTCAAAGGCTCAATTTTGTAAAAAAAAAAATAATAATAATGTTTTTTAGACGTGTTGAATTTGATTGAATGAGATCAAGACCTTGTGAATCTTCAAGCTGCACAGATAATACGGTTGACATCAGAAAATAAGAGGGATGGAAACATGAAGGGTTAAAGGATTGTCAGGAGGTTTGGAGAGAGAGGGAGGGAGGGAGGGAGGGAGGGAGGGAGGGAGGGAGGGAGGGAGGGGAATAAAGGGATCTGTTGTATTACTGCCAACCAATTGAATTGATCCTCATCTTCATCCATCCTCTTATTTTCCCTTCTCTCAGCAGCAACTGCCAAGCTGTCAGAAGCACAATGCAACAATGACACTGAGTCAGTTTGTAGAGGAGGAGACAAACAGTATTTCACTTCAGCTGTGCCGCTGGCACCAGTTTCAGAAGCAGAGCTGTGAGTTTCTGTTTTGGATAGAAATACTCCCCTTAACTTTAGGTGGATCTTTTGGTGCCACGGGCCCATTCTCATGCATGGGGTGTCTGTTCTCCTCTGTTTATGTCACCATCTCTTATCTACTCTATTGGTTGGGGGCAATTCCATTTCAATTCCAGTCAATTCAGAAAGTAAACCAAATTCCAATTCCAAATCAAAAGGTTCCTCATTGCAAATCATTGAAGATAATTGGAATTGGTATGTCAGTGTACTTCCTGAATTGACTGACATTTTAAATTGAATTGACCCCAACCCTGGTATTGACTCAATATACCTTACTTATTGACCCCAAAAAGACAATCTCTTATTTATTGCCCGATCAGAGATGCGTTGATGCCTAAAATTACATTGTAATTATCATCTGTAACAGTCTCACAATATATAGTCTTATACAGTCTGATCACTTGTCTTTCTGATCAGGTTGCTATTGATTCTCTTCAATAATCCAGTGTGTTTGACTTAATCAATATCAGTATATTAATCTATAGAAAGTCATGGGGAAGAGAACATCACAAAGAGGAGAACATCATGAGGAGGAGAACATCATGAGGAGGAGAAAATCACGAGGAGGAGAACATCACGAGGAGGAGAACGTCATGAATCAGAGAACATCATGAAGAGGAGAACATGATGAAGAGGAGAACATCATGAAGAGGAGAACATCACGAGGATGAGAACATCATGGAGAAGAGAACATCAGAGGAGGAGAAAATTACGAGGAGGAGAACATCACAAAGAGGAGAACATCACGAGGAGGAGAACATCATGAGGAGGAGAACATCATGAGGAGGAGAACATGATGAAAAGGAGAACATCATGAAGAGGAGAACATCAGGAGGAGAACATCATGATTAGGAGAACATCACAAAGAGGAGAACATCATGAGGAGGAGAACATCATGAATCAGAGAACATCATGATTAGGAGAACATTATGAGGAGGAGAACATCATTTTTCTTTACAAGTATTGTATGACGCACAGAGTAGCTGAACCACCTCCATGTGAGCTCAACAGCAGCAGTAGCACTGCACCAAGGACAGGGAAGTTAGAGAGTGCAAAGACCGACGCCGGAGATGAGAAGCAGGTACGAGGAGTAAACATTTATTCAGGAACAGATAGGTAATAGAACAGGAACAGCGTCAGCACACGGGTAAACAACGACAAACGACAATTAATGCTGAAGCAGGGAACAGAGCGGGGAACCAGACAGATATAGGGGGAGGTAATGGACAGGTCATTGATTGCTGATGAGGTAATGGACAGGTCATTGAATCCAGGTGAGTACATTAATTGCTGATGCGCATGACGGGGGGAAGGCAGGTGTGCGTACTGATGGTGGCAGGAGTGCGTAATGCTGGGGAACCTGGCGCCTTCGAGCACCAGGGAGGGAGCGTGTGTGTGTGCCTGCCTGCGCGTGTGTGTGTGTGTGTGTGTGTGTGTGTGTGTGTGTGTGTGTGTGTGTGTGTGTGTGTGTGTGTGTGTGTGTGTGTGTGTGTGTGTGTGCCTGCCTGCCTGCCTGCCTGCGTGCGTGCGTGTGTGTGTGCGTGCGTGCCTGCCTGCGTGCGAGCGTGTGTGTGTGCCTGCCTGCCTGCCTGCCTGCGTGCGTGCGTGCGTGTGTGTGTGTGTGCTGGAACTAGCTCTCACAGTCTCACATCAGAATTAGACATTCATCCATGTTGAGACCCTGCATGCAGGATTCTGCCAAAATATCCTCCGTGTAGAACGTAGAACACCAAATAATGCATGCAGAGCAGAATTAGGCCGATACCCACTAATTATCAAAATCCAGAAAAGAGCCGTTAAATTCTATAACCACCTAAAAGGAAGCGATTCACAAACCTTCCATAACAAAGCCATCACCTACAGAGAGATGGACCTGGAGAAGAGTCCCCTAAGCAAGCTGGTCCTGGGGCTCTGTTCACAAACACAAACACACCCCACAGAGCCCCAGGACAGCATTAGACCCAATCAAATCATGAGAAAACAAAAAGATAATTACTTGACACATTGGAAAGAATTAACAAAAAAACAGAGCAAACTAGAATGCTATTTGGAACTAAACAGAGAGTACACAGTGGCAGAATACCTGACCACTGTGACTGACCCAAATTTAAGGAAAGCTTTGACTATGTACAGACTCAGTGAGCATAGCCTTGCTATTGAGAAAGACCGGCGTAGGCAGGCATGTCTCTCAAGAGAAGACAGGCTATGTGCACACTACCCACAAAATGAGGTGGAAACTGAGCTACACTTCCTAACCTCCTGCCCAATGTATGACCATATTAGAGACACATATTACCCTCAGATTACACAGACCCACAAAGAATTCGAAAACAAACCCAATTTTGATAAACTCCCATATCTACTGGGTAAAATTCCACAGTGTGCCATCACAGCAGCAAGATTTGTGACCTGTTGCCACAAGAAAAGGGCAACCAGTGAAGAACAAACACCATTGTAAATACAACCCATATTTATGCATATTTATTTTCCCTTGTGTACCCTTAACCATTTGTACAGCGTTGCAACATTGTATATATACGTAATATGACATTTGTAATGTCATTATTGTTTTGAAACTTCTGTATGTGTAATGTTTACTGTTAATTTTTATTGTTTATTTCACTTTTGTATATTATCTACCTCACTTGCTTTGGCAATGTTAAACACATGTTTCCCATGCCAATAAAGCCCCTTGAATTGAATTGTGTTGAATTGAGAGAGAGAGAGAGAGAGAGAGAGAGAGAGAGAGAGAGAGAGAGAGAGAGAGAGAGAGAGAGAGAGAGAGAGAGAGGCAGACAAAGAGGAGAGTCAAGCGCCACTTCGGCATTTGACAACCAGCCCTTCATTACATTTCCCCACCAGACACTCAACCATTCATCTTATAAATCACATAAACCCATATTAAAAAACTTCACCATCTTCTCCCCACCTCTGCTGCTAAACAGTTGAGCTAAATAATCAATTACAATCAGGTAGAGATGGTGAGGCGCTGAGGCGCACCAATTAGCAGGTGCAGGAGTTCCTGGGAAAAATCAATTAGGCACTGGATTGGTCTGTTAACTGGGAGCAGCTGGTGGAGAATCGTCAAGGTGACAGCCAGGTATTCCCTCCTCGGACCCCCGCTACGCCACCTCACCAGCAGTGCCGCGATGCCTGTCCCCCCTCCCGGATAATATCCTAACAATTTGCTCAAGGTGCTGGAGCAGAACTGCCTCTGTGGCGTGCCTCTGAGTCTGCACACACACACACACACACACACACACACACACACACACACACACACACACACACACACACAAGCAGGCAAGCTGATAATGCCTCTCTGCCTTCCACCTTCTCTGTATGACCTTGGTGGCTCACACTAATAACTAGAGGGCTGAAGTTAAGGCAAGATAAACAAGAGGACTTTTTCCCCCCAATTTTGGAATTGCTCTTTTGGTTGTTGTTGTTTTCTTCATTCCCAGATATTAATGTGTTAGTGAAAGGTATGGTAAATAGGTTTTGTTTTTGCAAAGCACCCACTTATCAAAAACAGCTTATTCCATAACATAGAAGATTAGAAGAGTGAAGATTATGTGAAGATTAGACTAAAAACATGGCCAAGGTGAAAGATTATTTAAGATTGCTGAACGGCCATTCTACCAGCCACGTCACCCGTGATACAAGTCAATATTCGATGTCCATGTCTGAAGACGATGTGGAAACCGACCACTAGGGGCAACAGTGAGCACTGTTACCTTGAAGTAGGTTTCAGTTTTAACCTCTAGTGACTCCCCATCCCGCATGCGGGAGCGTAATCATCGACTGACACTAATTAGCATAACGCAACGTTCATAAATATTCCTAGAAAATATTCCTGTTCATGAAAATCACAAGTGAAATATATTGAGACACAGCTTAGCCTTTTGTTAATCACCCTGTCATCTCAGATTTTCTAAATATGCTTTACAGCCAAAGCAAGACCTGCATTTGTGTAAGTTTATCGATAGCCTAGCATAGCATTTTGTCCAGCTAGCAGCAGGTAACTTGGTCACGGAAATCAGAAAAGCAATCAAATTAAATTGTTTACCTTTGATGAGCTTCGGATGTTTTCACTCACGAGACTCCCAGTTAGAGAGCCAATGTTAATTTTTTCCCAAAATATTATTTTTGTAGACGAAATAGCTCCATTTGTTCTTCACGTTTGGCTGAGAAATATTCCAAATTAGCTCCATAATATCGACAGAAACATAGCAAACGTTGTTTATAATCAATGTTCAAGGTCTTTTTCAAATATCTATTCGATAATATATCCACCGGGACAATTGGTTTTTCAGTAGGACCGATTGGAATAATGGCTACCTCTGTATTTTACGCAAGAGTCACTCTGAGAGTCATCAGGTGACCACTTGCGCAATGTAGCTGCTTATGGGTATTCTTCAACATAAATGCGTAAATCTACGTCACAATGCTGTAGACTCCTTGGGGAATATGGAGAAAAAGTAATCTGGTTGATAGCCCGTTGATAGCTTTCAAAACACGAGGCACTTCCGGATTGGATTTTTCTCAGGCTTTCGCCTGCAATATCAAATCTGTTATACTCACAGACAATATTTTTACAGTTTTGGAAACTTTAGAGTGTTTTCTATCCTAAGCTGTTAATTATATGCATATTCTAGCATCTTGTCCTAACAAAATATCCCGTTTACTTTGGGTACGTTATTTTTCATAAAATGAAAATACTGCCCCCTAGTCACAAATTAACTAGGGCGTTGTGGACGGGGATGGTGGATTGGAATAAGCATCTGCCTATGATTCCAAAGGTTGTGAGTTTAAATCCAGCAATATAATTTATTTTGTTGAGATTTTTGTTTTAAGACAATCCCAAACCTTAACCCTTACCTTGACCCATCAGAGTTAATGCCTAACCTTAAGATTTTGAAGTTAATGGCTAAACTTAAACACTTAAACACATTTTACGTTTCCAACAACTTTCGAAATTTGACGTTTGAGAAACATGGATGAACGTCTAATTCTGACGTGAGACTGTGAGAACTAGTTGCATTCTACATCTAAAATGTACATCTACATCTACTTTGACTATCTGTCAACCTGAGGCCCTTTAACTGGAGTTCATGTCGCACAGAAATTGAATAAGCATAATACTTTATTCAGCGTTTAATTGGTAAAAATCTGTGACTTTTATAAAAATCAGAGACTTCTGGGTCTTTGCACGGGCCGCGGCACAACCTTCATCCTTTGTCCGCCAGTGTCGGCCTTCGGCATCTTGTCGGCCTTCGGCATCTTGTCGGCCTTCGGCATCTTTTCGGCCTTCGGCATCTTGTCGGCCTTTGGCATCTGAAAGTCTCTCCTTTCCACAGTGGGTCATGTCAGTGTTTTTGCAGGCAGAACAGTTTGGACTCTACAGACGTTTTTGCGAGAAAAACGAGCTATAGCGGTGTTTGTCAGACCATGAGACATCCCGAAAATCGGTTTTCTCACAAAAACGTCTGTAGAGTCCAAACTGTTCGGTCTGCAAAAACACTGACATGACCCACTGTGGAAAGGAGAGACTTTCACAAATCCGTTTTGCTCTACGAGCCAATTCCACTAATCTGAAAGTAACTCTTACTTTCAGTGGATGGATGTATGGAGGTAGTCTTGTGCCAACCACAATAAGGGGTTAAATATGTGTCCAAACACAAATATTTTCTGAGCTTTCTAATATTTCCTAGATACGTGTATAGGACAGAAGCTTCAAAACCTTATTCCTTATCACAGACTATGGGTTTATAACAGTAATGACAAATTAAATGTTTAATACAAAATAAATAAATGAATATACTGTATATGTTCAATAGCCACAGGGGTCCTAAGATTCTACATCAAATAACTAAATGGGCCATGGTATGACCTTCTAAAAACAATTCCATACTGTATGTTAGCTTATTTAATGACATTCTAAAAACAATTCCATACTGTATGTTAGCTTATTAGTGACATTCTAAAAACAATTCCATACTGTATGTTGGCTTATTAATGACATTCTAAAAACAATTCCATACTGTATGTTAGCTTATTAAATGAAACAAACAGATTACCAATTTAGGAATGGCACCAGTAAAATCTCTACAGATATGATAGCTGCAGATAGCCAGCAGCCAAGAGAGCTTTGAGATACAGCATCTGAGACTTTTAAAGGTTCTAATTGTGAAGAGTTAATCTCTTAGGCCAGACGCTTGGCGCCTAGAGAACGATAACTCCTAGTAACTTACTCCTATCAGTATTACTTCCTTGAATGGCCTTGATTTAGGCACAGAGGAAGGACATGCATTGTGTACACTGAGTTGAAAACAGGACGGCACACAATCACGACAGTTATTCCTGAATACAGCACACAACCACCACAGTTACTTCTGAATACAGCATACTACCACTACAGTTACTCCTGAATACTGCACACTACCACTACAGTTACTCCTGAATACTGCACACTACCACTACAGTTACTCCTGAATACAGCACACTACCACCACAGTTACTTCTGAATACAGCATACTACCACTACAGTTACTCCTGAATACTGCACACTTCCACTACAGTTACTCCTGAATACTGCACCCTTCCACTACAGTTACTCCTGAATACAGCACAGCACACTACAGTTATTCCTGAATACTGCACACTACCACTACAGTTACTCCTGAATACATCACAGCACACTACAGTTATTCCTGAATACAGCACACTTCCACTATAGTTTCTCCTGGTAGCTTTACTCCTAACAGCATTCTCTGTTGGTCTGACCTTTTGGTCCACAAGGAGCTAATAGGAAGTAAGTCAAGTGTATTGTTATCAATTCCTTTTAACCTTTAACTATGCAAGTCAGTTAAGAACAAATTCTTATTTACAATGACAGCGGGGAACAGTGGGTTAACTGCCTTGTTCAGGGGCAGAATGACAGATTCTCACCTTGTCAGCTCGGGGATTCAATTCAGCAACCTTTCGGTTACTGGCCCAACGTTCTAGCCACTAGTCTACCTGCCACCCCTTTAAATATGCCACTACTTGAATTGTTCTTATATATTCAAATTGTTGAATATTTCAAATCAGTGTTCAAAGTTATTTTGCATCAGTTGTGTGAATGTTATAATTTCAATAGAGATACACACCCAATTTCAGATTAGTTGTGCCAGGTAATCAGAGAGGAGAGGAGAGGAGAGGAGAGGAGAGGAGAGGAGAGGAGAGGAGAGGAGAGGAGAGGAGAGGAGAGGAGAGGAGAGGAGAGGAGAGGAGAGGGAATCTGCTTTAGGAGCCAGTTTAGTTCCACTACGTTTGTTATTGTCCACCGTCTCTTTGCAGCAGATGCTTTGTAGTTATCTGCTCAGATTGCTGTGGTGGGCTCACCAGGGCTTAACCCAATATCACCTGCAAAGAAAGCTGGAGTTTCAGCCATGCATTCAGAGATGTCCCACATTTACCGGGTTATTTAACGTAACATACTTCACACCCTTCGGAGACCAACCATTCACCGCATAATGATGTCATAGTATCATGCAGGTGAAGATGGTTTTACATTTATGCATTCGCTGTCTGGTCAATTGGCTAATTGGGATGCTATGAATCATTTTGTAAAGCTCACATATCTTCTACAGTTTTGCTCTGACTAGTTAGGAAGGATGCACAATAGGTAGGCCTTCTTAGCTTGACAGTTTAACTTCATAGTCACACTTCATTGTCGTTCAATGCACTCAGAAATTATGCAACATATTTCAAATGGATGCATTTGAAGTACTGTACATTACTGAAAAGAGCATCTGTCTCTTTTTAGTCTTTCTTTGTTCCCGGGGAGAGTGTGTATAGACTAGCGAGTAAATGCAGAGACAAACAGATGTTTCTGATGACTCCCTATAGGATGTGTGTGTGTGTGTGTGTGTGTGTGTGTGTGTGTGTGTGTGTGTGTGTGTGTGTGTGTGTGTGTGTGTGTGTGTGTGTGTGTGTGTGTGTGTGTGTGTGTGTGTGTGTGCGTCCAGTGCTATATCTGCAGAGGAAACTCACTGCTCTGGACTGTACTGACCCCGCTGTCTCCCATTTCCATGTACCATAATGCTGCCATTGGCCAGGACATTCTCACCTTCACTGTTAATGCAAGGTTACAGGTTCTACCGACAACATATACTGTAATTCAGGACTCTGGTACCCTGCAAACCATGACCCATTTTGTATTCTACACAAGTCAAATGATAGCCAGCGTGGTGAGACAAGTGGTCTCACCAACACCACACTACCACTACAGTTATCCCTGAATGCCTTGTCAACCTGATAGCCAGCGTGGTGAGAGAGGTGGTCTCACCAACACCACACATCCATAAACATTCTGGTGTAACAGGAAGCTAGTGTGATGTTTATGATGATGTGTTTTCCTGTGTGGCCAAATACAACAGATGTTGTCGATGTTGTTGTTGTTGTGGGAGAAGCCAGGCGGAGGTGCTCCTTTTGGATGTGGGCTGCTCATTGGACGGCTACATGGAGAAGGCCTTTGCCGACAAGTTGCTTAAACACCAGCCCCTCGTGGCACGCTGGGACAGCCTGGGATGGAGGTGCTAGCTGGTGGCGCTGACATTGGTCCGTCTCTGCCACGTACACAGGATTGTAGTACATTGCTTCCAGATTGTGGGCCTGATAAAAAGTAGGACAATGCTGTTGACTAGGTAATGCTCTGTTTCAGCTGTCGTGGGCAGCCTTGCTGTTTGGATAAGGAGCTGCTTTCTGTACTCTTGAGTAACCACGCATAAAAATAACCTTTGAAATGTTTTGATCCTTTTAAAACGTACATTTGATTGGTGGATTTGAATGAAGTATTTAAAATGTGTAAAACAGATGTTTCTGTCGGGGGGAAAAAACAAAACAAAATACACAATGACTTTAAACCTCCCCTGGGAGATTGGGCTAAAGGGAGATTTCTGATTGGGCTAAAGGGAGATTTCTGATTGGGCTAAAGGGAGATTTCTGATTGGGCTAAATGGAGATTTCTGATTGGGCTAAAGGGAGAGTTCTGATTGGGCTAAAGGGAGATTTCTGATTGGGCTAAAGGGATATTTCTGATTGGGCTAAAGGGATATTTCTGATTGGGCTAAAGGGAGATTTCTGATAGGGCTAAAGGGAGATTTCTGATTGGGCTAAAGGGAGATTTCTGATTGGGCTAAAGGGAGATTTCTGATTGGGCTAAAGGGATATTTCTGATTGGGCTAAAGGGAGAGTTGTGTCATGTGAAATTAATTGTAGTCAACGCTAAATAAGCAACAACGTCTCGTCCGAAATATGTCAAAAATAGTTACATTTAACCTTTGCAGTTACTGTACGTAAAATGTCACCAGAACTAGCATACAACTACAGCATGTAGTTGAACCAATTTATGGATTATCACTGCTGTACTGTATGTGATGTTGCCAAAAAAAACTAAATGTCATGTTGCTCAAGTGCCTCAACCTGGGAGGACCTTGGAAGACCAGTTAGCCGGCCATCAAGAGCAGCTTTCCAAAGGTTAGACGGTGCCTTTTACAGAGAGACAGAGATACATGCTGGCTTAACAGAGACAGAGGCTACGTCTGAAATTGTAACCTATTCCCTATTTAGTTCACTACTTTTGACCAGAACACTGATGAGCCCTGGTCAAAAGCAGTGCACTACAGTGAACGGGGTGTCAGTTGGGAAGCAACCGCCGACAGAAGCAGCTGTCTGTGTGTGGTGACAGATGTGATCTTTGACAGAGGTTGGCAACAGATTGGCTCATTAGTCCTGTGCTGAGGCCAAAGAAACACACGCAAAAAGGTTCTGAAATTAAATACAAAACAAATGACAATGCAGATTCCAAGAGAGAGAAAACATTTAAACGATTAGGAGAAATTATTTCCTGTTTTTTTTTTTTTTTTTTCTCGGGCAGAGTGGTTCTCAATTATTACTCAACCTTTTGGTATGGCTTCAGGCTGTAGGCTGTAATGAGAATAGGGGTGACCAGACAACACACACACACACACACACACACACACACGCACACACGCACACACACACACACACACACGCAAAAAAGTACACAAAAGCGCACAAACACACAAACTATTATCTCCCTAATGCCTCGCAAACAGAGCCTAGGGGTCAGTTATCTCCAGCTCTACACTGTAGTCTCACTAATAATGAGTCACTGTCATCATGGCCAGAGGAGGAGAAGGAGGAGGAGGAGGAGGAGGAAGGGAAGGAGGAGAAGGAAGAGATGACCTGTCTATCACTATAGATCTGAGATGACCTGTCTATCACTATAGATCTGAGATGACCTGTCTATCACTATAGAGCTGAGATGACCTGTCTATCACTATGCAGCTGAGATGACCTGTCTATCACTATAGAGCTGAGATGACCTGTCTATCACGATTCAGCTGAGATGACCTGTCTATCACTACGGAGCTGAGATGACCTGTCTATCTCTATACAGCTGAGATGACCTGTCTATCACTATAGATCTGAGATGACCTGTCTATCACTATGCAGCTGAGATGACCTGTCTATCACTATGCAGCTGAGATGACCTGTCAATCTCTATACAGCTGAGATGACCTGTCAATCTCTATACAGCTGAGAGGACCTGTCGATCTCTATACAGCTGAGATGACCTGTCTATCACTATACAGCTGAGATGACCTGTCTATCACTATAGATCTGAGATGACCTATCTATCACTATAGAGCTGAGATGACCTGTCTATCACTATACAGCTGAAATGACCTGTCTATCACTATAGATCTGAGATGACCTGTCTATCACTATACAGCTGAGATGACCTGTCTATCACTATACAGCTGAGATGACCTGTCTATCACTATAGATCTGAGATGACCTATCTATCACTATAGAGCTGAGATGACCTGTCAATCTCTATACAGCTGAGATGACCTGTCAATCTCTATACAGCTGAGATGACCTGTCTATCACTATACAGCTGAGATGACCTGTCTATCACTATACAGCTGAGATGACCTGTCTATCACTATACAGCTGAGATTACCTGTCTATCACTATACAGCTGAGATTACCTGTCTATCACTATACAGCTGAGATGACCTGTCTATCACTATACAGCTGAGATGACCTGTCTATCACTATAGATCTGAGATGACCTGACTATTTTTCTACAGCTGAGATGACCTGTCTATCTCTATACAGCTGAGATTACCTGTCTATCACTATACAGCTGAGATTACCTGTCTATCACTATACAGCTGAGATGATCTGACTTTCTCTCAATGCAACCTCTAACTCAAATGGAGACGGTTGTGTAATGTCAGAGTTTGACCTTCACCATGTTGTCATCCAGTCGTGAGTAATGGGTGGTGTTGTCAGGGATAAGGTCTGACTCCTGCAGATAACTTGGGGCGGGATTGTGTCATTTGGAACATACGTATTTCACTGGGATCAGGGTTATCTCTTACACTCTCTGTCCTTCTCTCTCTCTCTCTCTCACACACACACACACACACACACACGCACGCACGCACGCACGCACGCACGCACGCACGCACGCACGCACGCACGCACACACACACACACACACACACACACACACACACACACACACACACACACACACACACACACACACACACACACACACACACACACACACACACACACACACACAATGCCTAGAAGTGATCCCCCTTTTCCAGGACAAAAGTAATGTCGATCACAGTTTGCTAGTCATCTTTGTCACCTAGAGGCACATTGCATATCAACAACTACAAGACACACAATACATTTCCTGCAAATGCTGAGAAACTATAGACATTGTGCCAAACCAGTGTGTCGTAGTAGTAATAGTAGTAGTAGTACTAACAGTAACATTAGTAGTAGTAATAGTGGTAGAAGTAGTAGTAGTAATAGTAGTACAAGTAGTAGTAACAGTAACATTAGTAGTAGTAGTAATAACAGTAGCATTAGTAGTAGTAATCGTAGTAGTAGTAGTAACAGTAACATGAGTTGTAGTAATAGTGGTAGTAGTAGTAACAGTAACATTAGTAGTAGTAACAGTAACAGTAACATTAGTAGTAGTAGTAGTAGTAGTAGTAACAGTAACATTAGTAGTAGTAGCAGTAGTAGTAGTAATAGTAGTAGTAACTAGTAGAAGGAGTAGTAGTAGTAGTAGTAGCAGTAGTAGCAGTAGTAACAGTAACATTAGTAGTAGTAACATTAATAGTAGTAGTAGTAACAGTAACATGAGTAGTAATAACGGTAACAGCAACATTAGTAGTAGTAGTAGTAGTAGTAACAGTAACATTAGTGGTAGTAGTAGTAGTAGTAACAGTAACATTAGTAGTAGTAACAGTAACAGTAACATTAGTAGTAGTAGTAGTAGTAGTAGTAGTAACAGTAACATTAGTGGTAGTAGTAGTAGTAACAGTAACATTAGTAGTAGTAACAGTAACAGTAACATTAGTAGTAGTAGTAGTAGTAGTAACAGTAACATTAGTGGTAGTAGTAGTAGTAATAGTAGTAGTAGTAGTAGTAGTAGTAGTAATAGTAGTAACAGTAACATTAGTGGTGGTAGTAGTAGTAGTAGTAGTAGTAACATTAGTAGTAGTAGCATTAACAGTAGTAGTAGATGTAGTAGTAGTAGTAACAGTAACATTAGTGGTAGTAGTAGTAGTAACAGTAACATTAGTAGTAGTAACAGTAACAGTAACATTAGTAGTAGTAGTAGTAGTAGTAACAGTAACATTAGTGGTAGTAGTAGTAGTAATAGTAGTAGTAGTAGTAGTAGTAGTAGTAATAGTAGTAACAGTAACATTAGTGGTGGTAGTAGTAGTAGTAGTAGTAGTAACATTAGTAGTAGTAGCATTAACAGTAGTAGTAGATGTAGTAGTAGTAGTAACAGTAACATTAGTAGTAGTAATAGTAGTAGCAGTAGTAGTAGTAGTAACAGTAACATTAGTATTGGTAGTAGCAGCAGTAGTAGTAACAGTAACATTTGTAGTAATAGTAGTAGTAGTAGTAATAATAATAAATGAATAATAATAAATGCCTAGAAGTGATCCCCCTTTTCCAGGACAAAAGTAATGTCGATCACAGTTTGCTAGTCATCTTTGTCACCTAGAGGCACATTGCATATCAACAACTACAAGACACACAATACATTTCCTGCAAATGCTGAGAAACTATAGACATTGTGCCAAACCAGTGTGTCGTAGTAGTAATAGTAGTAGTAGTACTAACAGTAACATTAGTAGTGGTAATAGTGGTAGAAGTAGTAGTAGTAATAGTAGTACAAGTAGTAGTAACAGTAACATTAGTAGTAGTAGTAATAACAGTAGCATTAGTAGTAGTAATCGTAGTAGTAGTAGTAACAGTAACATGAGTTGTAGTAATAGTGGTAGTAGTAGTAACAGTAACATTAGTAGTAGTAACAGTAACAGTAACATTAGTAGTAGTAGTAGTAGTAGTAGTAACAGTAACATTAGTAGTAGTAGCAGTAGTAGTAGTAATAGTAGTAGTAACTAGTAGAAGGAGTAGTAGTAGTAGTAGTAGCAGTAGTAGCAGTAGTAACAGTAACATTAGTAGTAGTAACATTAATAGTAGTAGTAGTAACAGTAACATGAGTAGTAATAACGGTAACAGCAACATTAGTAGTAGTAGTAGTAGTAGTAACAGTAACATTAGTGGTAGTAGTAGTAGTAGCAACAGTAACATTAGTAGTAGTAACAGTAACAGTAACATTAGTAGTAGTAGTAGTAGTAGTAGTAGTAACAGTAACATTAGTGGTAGTAGTAGTAGTAACAGTAACATTAGTAGTAGTAACAGTAACAGTAACATTAGTAGTAGTAGTAGTAGTAGTAACAGTAACATTAGTGGTAGTAGTAGTAGTAATAGTAGTAGTAACATTAGTAGTAGTAGCATTAACAGTAGTAGTAGATGTAGTAGTAGTAGTAACAGTAACATTAGTGGTAGTAGTAGTAGTAACAGTAACATTAGTAGTAGTAACAGTAACAGTAACATTAGTAGTAGTAGTAGTAGTAGTAACAGTAACATTAGTGGTAGTAGTAGTAGTAATAGTAGTAGTAGTAGTAGTAGTAGTAGTAATAGTAGTAACAGTAACATTAGTGGTGGTAGTAGTAGTAGTAGTAGTAGTAACATTAGTAGTAGTAGCATTAACAGTAGTAGTAGATGTAGTAGTAGTAGTAACAGTAACATTAGTAGTAGTAATAGTAGTAGCAGTAGTAGTAGTAGTAACAGTAACATTAGTATTGGTAGTAGCAGCAGTAGTAGTAACAGTAACATTTGTAGTAATAGTAGTAGTAGTAGTAATAGCAGCAGTAGTAGTAACAGTAACATTTGTAGTAATAGTAGTAGTAGTAGTAATAGCAGCAGTAGTAGTAACAGTAACATCAGTAGTAATATTAACATTAGTAGTAACTGTAACATTAGTAGTAGTAGTAGTAGTACTAATAGTAGCAGTAGTGGTAACATTAACATTAGTAGTAGTAGTAGTAGTAATATTTGTAGTAATAGTAATAGTAATAGTAGTAATAGTAGCTGTAGTGGTAACAGTAACATTATTATTATTAGTAGTAGTAATAGTAGTAGTAAAAGTAATAGTAGTAGTAGTAGCAGTAGTAGTAACAGTAACATTAGTAGTAATAGTAATAGTTGTAGTAGTAGTAGTAGTTGTAGTAAGAGTAACATTAGTACTAGTAGCAGTAGTAGTCATAGTAGCAGTAGTAGTTTTAGCAGTATTAGTAACAATACTATTAGTATTAGTATTAGTAGCAGCAGTAACATTACTAGTATTATTATAATCAGTAGTTTTAGTAGTAGTAGTGGTAGTAGTTCTAGTAGTACTGTTACTGTAACATTATTAGTAGAATTAGTAGTACTAGTAACAGTAACATTAGTAGTAGTAGTAGTAGTAGTAATATGAGTAGTAGTAGTAGTAGTAGCAGTAGTAGTAACAGTAATATTAGTAGTAGTCATAGTAGTATTAGTAGTGGTAGTAGTAACAGTAACATTAGTAGTATTAGTATTATTCGCAGAAGTTGTAGTAGTTGTAGTAGTAGTAGTAACAATAGAAGTATTATAATTAGTAGTACTAGTAACATTAGTAGTAGTAGTAGTAGTAGTAGTAACATGAGTAGTATAAGTAGTAGTAGTAAAAGTTACAGTGACATTAGTTGTAGAAGTAGTGGTATTAGTAGTAGTAGTAACATTAGTAGTTGTAGCAGTAGTAGTAACAGTACTATTAGTATTGATATTAGTAGCAGCAGTAACATTACTAGTATTAGAATAAATAGTAGTATTAGTAGTAGTAACATTATTAGTATAATTAGTAGTACTAGTAACAGTAACATTAGTAGGAGTAGTAGTAGCAATATGCAATATGAGTAGTAGTAGTAGTAGCAGTAGAAGTAACAGTAATATTAGTAGTAGTCGTAGAAGTATTTGTAGTGGCAGTAGTAGTAGTAACAGTACCATTAGTAGTGGTAGTAGTAACAGTAACATTAGTAGTATTAGTATTATTCGTAGAAGTTGTAGTAGTTGTAGTAGTAGTAGTAACAATAGTAGTATTAGAATTAGTAGTAGTAGTAACATTAGTAGTAGTAGTAGTAGTAGTAGTAGTAACATAGTATAAGTAGTAGTAGTAAAAGTTACAGTGACATTAGTGGTAGTAGTAGTAGTAACATTAGTAGTTGTAGCTGTAGTAGTAGTAGTAACAGTAACAGTAGTAGTAGTAGTAGTAATAGCAGTCGTAGTAGTAGTAGTTGTAGAAGCAATAGTAATTATACAAGTCATAGTTCTCTGTCAATTTATCTGATTAAATAGGTGTTTAATAAATAAAAGTAGTGGTATGAGTAATCGTAGTAACAGTAAAATTAGTAGTAATAGTTGTAGTAGTAGTTGTAACAGTAACATTAGTAGTATTAGCAGTAACAGTCAAATTAGTAGCAGTACTAGTTGTAGTAATGTTAATAGTACTAGTAGTAACAGTTACATTACTAGTAATAGTAGTAGTAGTAGTGGTAATATTAAAGTATTATTTATATTATTATTAGTAGTAGTAGTAGTATTAATGGTAGTAGTAATAGTGGTATTAGTAGTAGCAGTAGTAATTGTAACAGTAGTAGCAGTAGTAGTACAAGTAATATTAGTAGTAGTAGTGTCAGTAGTAGTACAAGTAATATTAGTAGTAGTAGTAGTGGCAGTATTAGTAGTAGCCCCTTTTTCCCTTTTATATTTCAATTCAAATCAAATTGTATTTGTCACATGCACTGGTGTAGACCTTACTGTGAAATGCGTACTTACAAGCCCTTAACCAACCATGCAGATTTAAGAAAATAGAGATAATAAAATATTAACAAATAATAAAAAAATATGTACACTACCATTCAAAAGTTTGGGGTTACTTAGAAATGTTCTTGTTTTTGAAAGAAAAGCTAATTTTTTGTCCATTAAAATAACATCAAATTGACCAGAAATAGTGTAGACATTGTTAATGTTGTAAATGACTATTGTAACTGGAAACTGCAGATTTTGAATGGAATATCTACATACCTTAGGCATACAGAGGCCCATTATCAGCAACCATCACTCCTGTGTTCCAATGGCACGTTGTGTTACCTAATCCAAATATATCATTTTAAAAGGCTAATTGGTCATTAGAAAGCCCTTTTGCAATTATGTTAGTACAGCTGAAAACTGTTGTCCTGAATAAAGAAGCAATAAAACTGGCCTTTAGACTGGTTGAGTATCTGGAGCATCAGCATTTGTGGGTTCGATTACAGGCTAAAATTGCCCAGAAACAAATAACTTTCTTCTGAAACTTGTCAGTCTAACCAAAATAGAAAGAGGAGCGGGAGGCCCCGGTGCACAATTGAGCAAGAGGACAAGTACATTAGAGTGTCTAGTTTGAGAAACAGACGCCTCACAAGTCCTCAACTGGCAGCTTCATTAAATAGTACCCGCAAAACACCAGTCTCAACGTCAACAATAAAGAGGCGACTCCGGTATGCTGGCCTTCTAGGCAGAGTTCCTCTGTCCAGTTTCTGTGTTCTTTTGCCCATCTTAATCTTGTATTTTTATTGTCCAGTCTGAGATGTGGATTTTCTTTGCAACTCTGCCTAGAAGGCCAGCATCCCGGAGTCACCTCATCACTGTACATGTAGGTGTACATGTAAAGTGACTATGTATAGATAATAAAAAGAGAGAAGCAGGGGGTGTCAATGCAAAATTGTCCGGGAGGCCATTTGATTAATTGTTCAGCAGTTTTTTGGCTTGGGAGTAGAAGCTGTTAACTTCTTATGTCTTGGGGCAGTATTGAGTAGCTTGGATGAATAAAGTGCCCAGAGGTGCCCAGAGTAAACTGCCTGCTACTCAGTCCCAGAAGCTAAGATATGCATATCATTAGTATATTTGGATAGAAAACACAAATATTTTCGGTCTCCTGAGGGGGATCGGCGTTGTCTTGCCCTCAAGACTTTCTTGATGTGTTTGGACCATGACAGTTTGTTGGTGATTTGGACAATAAGGAACTTGAATCTCTCGATCCGCTCCACTACAGCCCCATCGATGTGAATGGGGGCGTGTTCGGCCCTCCTTATCCTGTAGTCCAAAATCATCTCTTTTGTCTTGCTTACGTTGAGGGAGAGGTTGTTGTCCTAGCACCCAACTGCCAGGTCTCTGAACTCCTCCCTATAGGCTGCCTCATCATTGTCAGTGATCAGGCCTACCACTGTAGTGTCGTCAGCAAACTTAATGATGGTATTGTCGTGCTTGGCCACACATTCGTGGGTGAACATGGAGTACAGGAGGGGACTAAGCACACACCCCTGAGGGGCCCCCGTGTTGAGGATCAGCATGGCAGATGTGTTGTTGCCTATCCTTACCGCCTGGGGCAGCCCGTCAGGAAGTTTAGAATCCAGTTGCAGAGAGAGGTGTTAGTGGTGAGGGTCCTTAGTTTTGTTATGAGCTGTGGGAATCATGGTGTTGAACGCTGAGCTGTAGTCAATGAACAGCATTCTCACATAGGTGCTATTTTTGCCCAGGTGGGAAAAAGCAGTGTGGAGTGCGATCGAGATTGCGTCATTTGTGGATCTGTTGGGGCGGTATGCAAATTGTATTGGGTCTATGGTTTCCGGCATGATGGTGTTGATGTGAGCCATGACCAGCCTTTCAAAGCACTTCATGGCTAAAGACGTGAGTGCTACGGGGCTGTAGTCATTTAGGCAGGTTACCTTCACTTACTTGGGCACAGGGACTATGGTGGTCTGTTTGAAATATGTAGGGATCTCAGACTCGGTCTGGGAGAGGTTGAAAATGTCAGTGAAGACACTTGCCAGTTGGTCCGCGCGTGCTCTGTATACACGTCCTGCACATTTATCTGGCCCGGTGGCCTTGTGAATGTTGACCGGTTGAAAGATCTTGCTCACATCGGCAAAAGAGAGCGTGATCACACAGTCGTCCGGAACAGCTGGTGCTCTCATGCATGCTTCAGTGTTGCTTGCCTCGAAGTAAGCAGAAAGACATTTAGCAACTTCTGGTAGGCTCGCGTCACTGGGCAGCTCACGGCTGGGTTTCCCTTTGTAGTCTGTAATAGTTTGCAAGCCCTGCCACATTCGACCAGCGTCAGAGACGGTGTAATAGGATTCAATCTTATTCCTGTATTGACGCTTTGCCTGTTTGATGGTTCCTCAAAGCCTTTAGCTCGGTCTGGGTGTTGTCTGTAATTCATGGCTTCTGGTTGGGATATGGTATGTATGGTCACTGTGGGGGCGACGTCACCGATGCACTTATTGATGAAGCCGGTGACTGAGGTCGTATACTTCTCAATGCCATTGGATGAATCCCGTAACATATTCCAGTCTGTGCCAGCAAAACTGTCCTGTTGCGTAGCATCTGCGTCATCTGATCACTTCTGTATTGAGCGAGTCACAATGACGGGCATTTGGAGCAGCATTATATCCTTTGCGTCAGACTCATTAAAGAAAAAATCTTCGTTCATTTCGAGTTGACTCATCACTGTTCTGGTATTCAGAATCTCCTTTCGGTCGTAAGAGACGGTAACATCAACATTATGCACAAAACACACAAAATGGCACAATCCTCTCCAGCAACATTCATTCTTCTAGATGTTATGTTATAATTTTATTGAATAAGATCAATTGATGTACATGCTTCTACACCTGCATTGCTTGCTGTTTGGGGTTTTAGGCTGGGTTTCTGTACAGCACTTTGAGATATCAGCTGATGTACGAAGGGCTTTATAAATAAATTTGATTTGATTTGATTTGATGTATGCTTCTATCATATGCAAACGAACAGGACTAAAGGACCCATTGTTAACTGAACATTGTGTTTCTGTCTACATCTTCATCTGCTATAGTGATGTTTGTGTGTGACTAGCCTGCCTGCCTACCTACCTAGCCACCTTTTTGCCTGCCTGCCTGCCTGCCTGCCTGCCTGCCTGCCTGCCTGCCTGCCTGCCTATCTATCTATCTGCCTTACTTTCTGCTACCTGTCTGTCTTACTTTCTGCTACCTGTCTGTCTGTCTTACTTTCTGCTACCTGTCTGCTATCTGTCTGTCTGTCTGTCTGCTACCTGTCTGCTACCTGTCTGTCTGTCTGTTTGTTTGTCTGTCTGTCTGTCTGTCTGTCTGTCTGTCTTACTTTCTGCTACCTGTCTGCTACCTGTCTGTCTGTCTGTCTGTCTGTCTGTCTGTCTGTCTGTCTGTCTGTCTGTCTGTTTGTCTGTCTGTCTGTCTGTCTTACTTTCTTCTACCTGTCTGTCTTACTTTCTGCTACCTGTCTGTCTTACTTTCTGCTACCTGTCTGACTTACTTTCTGCTACCTGTCTGTCTGTCTGTCTGTCTGTCTGTCTGTCTGTCTGTCTGCCTGTCTGTCTGTCTGTCTTTCTGCTACCTGTCTGCTACCTGTCTGTCTGTCTGTCTGTCTGTCTGTCTGTCTGTCTTACTTTCTGCTACCTGTCTGCTACCTGTCTGTCTGTCTGTCTGTTTGTCTGTCTGTCTGTCTTACTTTCTTCTACCTGTCTGTCTTACTTTCTGCTACCTGTCTGTCTGTCTGTCTGTCTGTTTGTCTGTCTGTCTGTCTTACTTTCTTCTACCTGTCTGTCTGTCTTACTTTCTGCTACCTGTCTGTCTGTCTGTCTGTCTGTCTGTCTGTCTGTCTGTCTTACTTTCTGCTACCTGTCTGTCTGTCTGTCTGTCTGTCTTTCTTAATTTCTGCTACCTGTCTGTCTGTCTTACTTTCTTATACCTGTCTGTCTGTCTGTCTGTCTGTCTGTCTGTCTTACTTTCTGCTACCTGTCTGTCTGTCTGTCTGTCTGTCTGTCTGTCTGTTTGTCTGTCTGTCTGTCTGTCTGTCTTACTTTCTGCTACCTGTCTGTCTGTCTTACTTTCTTCTACCTGTCTGTCTGTCTGTCTGTCTTACTTTCTGCTACCTGTCTGTCTTACTTTCTGCTACCTGTCTGTCTGTCTGTCTGTCTGTCTGTCTGTCTGTCTGTCTGTCTGTCTGTCTGTTTGTCTGTCTGTCTGTCTGTCTTACTTTCTGCTACCTGTCTGTCTGTCTTACTTTCTGCTACCTGTCTGTCTGCTTGTGTGTGTGTTCGGGGGAGGGTCTATATAGCATGACCTGTCACCACATCTCAATAACAATAGACCCCCCACACAGAACAGAAGTCAGTCTTGATGGTGCTCCGTCTGCCTGCCTGCCCACCTGCCCTGGCCCTGTGGCGTCCATGCAGCCCATGCAGCCAGCCCATCTCTCCTCACTTTGCAATTACAAAGAGCAGAGGGCTCCGGGTAATCAGCATTGATCTAGTCACCAACTCAGCCCCAACAACATTGATCCACTCTGGGGAGGGAGGGAGGGAGGCAGGGGGTGAGGGGGGGGGGGGGGGGGGGGGGGGGGGCAGGGAGGCTACTGGCTCCAGGGGTAAAGGATGAAAGAGAAGAAAGAGAGGGATAATGGAATTCTTCTTACCTTAGTCACTCTGGTCTTTTCCCTCCCTGACTGTCCTGAACAACAATCTATCTGTTGTTTAACAAGTTTAACAAATCCCTCTGTATTGCTCCTTTCACAATCTCTACGTTACTGATGGGATAGGTCAAGACTTATTGGAAGTTTATTCTGGTCTAGTCAAATGACATAACGATTGAAACATATTTTTTATTTTATTATGACATTTTAATCTATAGAGGGACAATTGCTCCATGTCTCTGGATAGCTTAGGCATTGCATGCAGTCGTCCCACTGGGGGAATGCAGACATACAGTACGTACCTGCTATTTATACATCACCCTTGAGATGCTTGGACCTTTGCCTTACTTCACAGTACATAATGTAGGTGAAGAATATAATTATATAGAATAGAATGAAGACTGTAGAGGAGGAATCCATTATACTGGGCACAGATTTCCCACAGTAGACCATTTGTCACTGTAAGCACTTTTGCTTGTCATCCCATACTACATAACGTCTTATTTACCAGGAGAAATCCCTATCCCTCGCAGGTCTGAGTGCCTGCTTCTATAACAGTGTGTCTGTAGAGTGCCTGTGTGTTGGTGCATCTGTGAAAGTATCTTGTATTGAGTGTCATTGCAATGTGCGGATTGATCAGGAATGTGATAAACAGAAAATTCTCCTGGCTCTCTGTCTGGGTGTCTGACATGGCTTTCTGGCTGGCTAGCTGGCCGGCTGGCTGTCTCTCTGGCTGGCTGGCTGCCTGGCTGTCTCTCTGAGTGTCTGACATGTGGCTTTCTGGCTGGGTGGCTGACTGTATATCTGGCTGGCTGTCTCTCTGGCTGGCTGACCGGCTGGCTGGCTGTCTCTCTGGCTGGCTGACTGGCTGGCTGGCTGGCTGCCTGGTTGTCTCTCTGAGTGTCTGACATGTGGCTTTCTGGCTGGGTGGCTGACTGTATATCTGGCTGGCTGGCTGGCTGACTGGCTAGCCGGCTGGCTGGCTGGGTGGCTGACTGTATATCTGGCTGGCTGGCTGGCTGGCTGACTGGCTGACTGGCTGGCTGGCTGGCTGGCTGGCTGGCTGGCTGGCTGGCTGGCTGGCTGACTGGCTGGCTGGCTGGCTCTGACTAAATGGCTGGCGCTTTGGAAATGTCAGTCTCAGATATCTGTGATCCAATGGGAACAGGGAAGGGATTTATTCTTCATAGAAACTGTGCCATGTCTTCTTTCTTAGTTGGAATCTGGAAAATAGCAAACTTGCTTATCTTTACGTTACATCATAAACGGTCTCTGGATATAAGCTCAGTATTATGGACGTGATGAGTGCTGACAACCCAACATACAGTGCCTTGCGAAAGTATTCGGCCCCCTTGAACTTTGCGAACTTTTGCCACATTTCAGGCTTCAAACATAAAGATATAAAACTGTATTTTTTTGTGAAGAATCAACAACAAGTGGGACACAATCATGAAGTGGAACGACATTTATTGGATATTTCAAACTTTTTTAACAAATCAAAAAGTGAAAAATTGGGCGTGCAAAATTATTCAGCCCCCTTAATACTTTGTAGCGCCACCTTTTGCTACGATTACAGCTGTAAGTCGCTTGGGGTATGTCTCTATCAGTTTTGCACATCGAGAGACTGACATTTTTTCCCATTCCTCCTTGCAAAACAGCTCGAGCTCAGTGAGGTTGGATGGAGAGCATTTGTGAACAGCAGTTTTCAGTTCTTTCCACAGATTCTCGAATGGATTCAGGTCTGGACTTTGACTTGGCCATTCTAACACCTGGATATGTTTATTTTTGAACCATTCCATTGTAGATTTTGCTTTATGTTTTGGATAATTGTCTTGTTGGAAGACAAATCTCCGTCCCAGTCTCAGGTCTTTTGCAGACAGGTCCATCAGGTTTTCTTCCAGGATGGTCCTGTATTTGGCTCCATCCATCTTCCCATCAATTTTAACCATCTTCCCTGTCCCTGCTGAAGAAAAGCAGGCCCAAACCATGATGCTGCCACCACCATGTTTGACAGTGGGGATGGTGTGTTCAGCTGTGTTGCTTTTACGCCAAACATAACGTTTTGCATTGTTGCCAAAAAGTTCAATTTTGGTTTCATCTCACCAGAGCGCCTTCTTCCACATGTTTGGTGTGTCTCCCAGGTGGCTTGTGGCAAACTTTAAACAACACTTTTTATGGGTATCTTTAAGAAATGGCTTTCTTCTTGCCACTCTTCCATAAAGGCCAGATTTGTGCAATATACGACTGATTGTTGTCCTATGGACAGAGTCTCCCACCTCAGCTGTAGATCTCTGCAGTTCATCCAGAGTGATCATGGGCCTCTTGGCTGCATCTCTGATCAGTCTTCTCCTTGTATGAGCTGAAAGTTTAGAGGGACGGCCAGGTCTTGGTAGATTTGCAGTGGTCTGATACTCCTTCCATTTCAATATTATCGCTTGCACAGTGCTCCTTGGGATGTGTAAAGCTTGGGAAATCTTTTTGTATCCAAATCCGGCTTTAAACTTCTTCACAACAGTATCTCGGACTTGCCTGGTGTGTTCCTTGTTCTTCATGATGCTCTCTGCGCTTTTAACGGACCTCTGAGACTATCACAGTGCAGGTGCATTTATACGGAGACTTGATTACACACAGGTGGATTGTATTTATCATCATTAGTCATTTAGGTCAACATTGGATCATTCAGAGATCCTCACTGAACTTCTGGAGAGAGTTTGCTGCACTGAAAGTAAAGGGGCTGAATAATTTTGCACGCCCAATTTTTCAGTTTTTGATTTGTTAAAAAAGTTTGAAATATCCAATAAATGTCGTTCCACTTCATGATTGTGTCCCACTTGTTGTTGATTCTTCACAAAAAAATACAGTTTTATATCTTTATGTTTGAAGCCTGAAATGTGGCAAAAGGTCGCAAAGTTCAAGGGGGCCGAATACTTTCGCAAGGCACTGTAAATGACACTATATTGTGTGATATATATAAGGCACCTGCGGAGGAACTCTACAATAGTTGATATAATAGCATTAAGTGTACAATCATATAAATTGATTATGAATCTGTATAAATATTCTAAAGGCAATTCTGCGTTGTTTACTGGTCAGATTTAATTCTGCTGGAGTATCATAATAATTTTTTTTAGAAATGAGTACAACCAACCAATACCCATCCAAACATCCTGCTGATGCTGTGTCTGTGTGTGTTAGGTCTTTGACCAAATCAGGTCGACTTCCAGAATGATTGTTTACACCAGAAAGACCCATAAAGAGGATTCCGGAGCCAATTTACTTCCTGATTGAACTTTATGGCTCATTTAGCTCTCAGAGAGAAACCCATAACTTTCCAAACAGGTTAAGAAAGATATTAGACATGTATTTCCCTCAGATTACACAGACCAACAAAGAATTTGAAAACAAATTTAATTTTGATAAACTCCCATATCTACTGGGTGAAATGCAGAATTCTGCAAGACAATTATCTGTGTACAACGTACAATGCCAAATAATGCATGTAGAGCAGAATTAGGAAAATACCTGCTATTTATTCTAATCCTGAAAAATCTGGAACCACCTAAAAGGAGCAATTGTCAAACCTTCCATAAGAAAGCCATCACCTACAGAGAGAAGAACGTAGAGAAGAGTCCCCTCAGCAAGCTAGTCCTGGAGCCCTGTTCACAAACACACCCCACAGAGGCCCAGGACAACAACACACCCTACAGGGAGGAGGTCAGAGACTTAGCAGTGTAGTGACAGGACAACAACCTCTTCCTCAATGTCAGTAAGACCAAGGAGCTGATCATGGACTTATAGGAGCAAGAGGGGATAGCACGACCCCATCCAAATCGACGGAACTGTTGTGGAGCGGGTTGAGAGCTTCAACTTCCTTGGCGTCCACATCACTAAGGACTTAACACGGTTAACACACAACAGTACAGTTGTGAAGAGGGCAAGGCAGCGCCTCTTCCCTCTCAGGAGGTATCAGAGGAACCCAGAAAAATTGTCAAAGACTCCAGCCACCCAAGCCATAGTGTCACGGCTGTTGAAGGAACTGGACCAATGTGACGCCGAACAAAACAATAAACACTACAAACAAACCGTGAAGCTGAAGGCCATGTGCCCTAAACAACGTTAACTTCCCACAAACACAGGAGGGAAAAGGGTTACCTAAGTATGGTTCCCAATCAGAGACAACGATAGACAGCTGTCCCTGATTGAGAACCCTACCCGGACAAAACATAGAAATTCAAATAATAGAACATAGAATACCCACCCCAAATCACACCCTGACCAAACCAAATAGAGACATAAAAACGATCTTTAAGGTCAGGGCGTGACACATAGGCTGTTCACTCTGCTACCATCAAGCAAACGGACCAACAGGCTCAGAGACAACTTCTACCCCAAAGCCATAAGACTGCTAAATAGTCAATTAGTGGTACCCAAACTATCTGCACTGACGCTATCTTACACAGACCCTACACACACTCACTAGACTATGTATACAAACCATATACACACTCACTAGACTATATATACAAACCATATACACACTCACTAGACTATATATACACAAACCATTTACACACTCACTAGACTATATATACAAACCATATACACACTCACTAGACTATATATACAAACCATATACACACTCACTAGACTATATATACACAAACCATTTACACACTCACTAGACTGTATATACAAACCATATACACACTCACTAGACTATATATACACAAACCATTTACACACTCACTAGACTATATATATACAAACCATATACACACTCACTAGACTATATATACACAAACCATTTACACACTCACTAGACTATATATACAAACCATATACACACTCACTAGACTATATATACAAACCATATACACACTCACTAGACTGTATATACAAACCATATACACACTCACTCACACACAAAACCAACACACATTCACATACCATACACTACATACGCACACATGCACAAGAAACACACACACAAACAACACACACACGCATACCGACACAAAACAAATATACAGAGCCTTCGTAACATATTCAGACGCCTTTACATTTTTCCACATTTTGTTACGTTGGATAAATAGTTTTTTTCCCTCATCAATGTACACACAATACCCCATAATAACATCACAATACCCCATAATAACATCACAATACCCCTTAATAACATCACAATAACCCATAATGAAATCACAATACCCCATAATAACATCACAATACCCCATAATAACATCACAATACCCCTTAATAACATCACAATACCCCATAATAACATCACAATACCCCATAATAACATCACAATACCCCATAATAACATCACAATACCCCTTAATAACATCACAATACCCCATAATAACATCACAATACCCCATAATAACATCACAATACCCCTTAATAACATCCCAATACCCCATAATGACATCACAATACCCCATAATAACATCACAATACCCCCTAATGACATCACAATACCCCCTAATAACATCACAATACCCCCTAATGACATCACAATACCCCATAATAAAAAACGGAAATACCTTATTTGCATAAGTATTCAGACCCTTGTCTAGGGGACTCAGGTGCATCCTGTTTCCATTGATCATCCTTGAGATGATTCTACAACTTGATTGGAGTCCACCTATGGCAAATTCAATTGATTGGACATGATTTGGAAAGGCACACACCTGTCTATATTAGGTCCCGAAGTTGACAGTGCATGTCAGAGCAAAAACCAAGCCATGAGGTCGAATGAATTGTCCATAGCGCTCTGAGACAGAATTGTGTATAGGCACAGATCTGGGGAAGTTCATATAAACATTTCTGCTGCATTCCCAAGAAAACAGTGGCCTCCTTCATTCTTAAATGTAAGAAGTTTGGAAACACCATGACTCTTCCTAGAGTTGAGAAATCGGGGAGAAAAGGGCCTTGGTCAGGGAGGTGACCAAGAACCCGATGGTCACTCTGGCAGAGCTCCAGAGTTCCTCTGTGGAGATGGGAGATCCTTCCAGAATAACAACCATCTCTGCAGCACTCCACCAATCAGGCATTTATGGTAGAGTGTCCAGACCGAAGCCACTCATCAGTAAAAGGAACTTCCCGCTTGGAGCCAAAAGTTACCTAAAGGACTCTCAGACTATGAGAAATAAGATTCGCTGGTCTGATGAAACCAAGATTGAACTCTTTGGCCTGAATGCCAAGCGTCACGTCTGGAGGAAACCTGGCACCATCCCTATGGTGAAGCATGGTGGTGGCATCATCATGCAATGGGGATGTTTTTCAGCGGCAGAGACTGGTAGACTAGTCCAGATCGCGGGAAAGATGAACATATCAATGTACAGACAGATCCTTGATGAAAACCTGCTCCAGAGCGTGCAAGAACTCAGACTGGGGCAAAGGTTCACCTTCCAACAGAAATTTGAAAACATTTAAATATAAAAAATAAAATATAAAAACCTATATTTGCTTTGTCATTATGTGGTAGTGTGTTTAGATTGATGAGGGGGATTTATTTTTATTTGATCCCTTTTAGAATAAGGCTGTAACGTAACAAAATGTGGAAAAAGTCAAGGGGTTTGAAGACTTTCTGAAGGCACCGTACAATCATACACTCATACACTCACACACACACACACTTTTACACTCACACACACACACACACACACACACACACACACACACACACACACACACACACACACTCATACACTCACACACACACACTTTTACACTCATACACTCACACACACACACTTTTACACAAACACACACTCATCATTTGCTGCTACTCTGTTCCGTATTTGACACTTATTATTATCTATCCTGATGACTAGTCACTTTACCCTGCCTTTATGTACATATATACCTGGGTTGACAGGTAGCCTAGAGGTTAGAGCTTAGGTCTCGTAACTGAAAGGTTGCAAGTTCAAATCCCCAAGCTCACAAGTTAAAACAGTTAATCCACTGTTCCTAGGCCATCATTGAAATTAAGAATTTGTTCTTAACTGACTTGTTTATTTAAATAAATGTATACCTTTTTTTTGTATACCTTTTATACCTTTATTTAAATAAAGGTATAAATATATCTATCCTGATGCCTAGTCACCCTGCCTTCATGTTTTTATTTTACCTTTATTTAACTAGGCAAGTCAGTTAAGAACAAATTCATATTTTCAATGACAGCCTAGGAACAGTGGGTTAACTGCCTGTTCAGGGGCAGAACAACAGATTTTTACCTTGCCAGCTCGGGGGTTTGAACTTGCAACCTTCCATTTACTAGTCCAACGCTCTAACCACTAGGCTACCCCTAAATATCTACCTCAAATATATGTTTTTGTATATATCCTGATCTATCCTAGTCACTTTAGAGGAAAGGGGGATACCTAGTCAGTTGTACACCTGAATGCCTTCAACTGAAATGTGTCTTCCAGATTTAACCCAACCGCTCTGAATCAGAGAGTTACGGGGGGCTGCCTTAATCGACATCCACGTCTTCAGCGCCCCGGGAACAGTGGGTTAACTGACTTGCTCAGGGGAACAGTGGGTTAACTGCCTTGTTCAGGGGAACAGTGATCTGGTATTGGTACTTCCTATATAAAGCTCCACATTGATCTGGTAGTCCCTGTATATAGCTCCACATTGATCTGGTACTCCATGTATATAGTTCCACATTGATCTGGGACTGATACTCCCTGTATATAGCTCCACATTGATCTGGTACTGATACTCCCTGTATATAGCTCCACATTGATCTGGTACTGGTACTCCCTGTATCATTGATCTGGTACTCCCTGTATATAGTTCCACATTGATCTGGTACTGATACTCCCTGTATATAGCTCCACATTGATCTGGTACTCCCTGTATATAGTTCCACATTGATCTGGTACTGGTACTCCCTGTATATAGCTCCACATTGATCTGGTACTCCCTGTATATAGCTCCACATTGATCTGGTATTGCTACTCCCTGTATATAGCTCCACATTGATCTGGTACTGGTACTTTCTGTATATAGCTCCACATTGATCTGGTACTGGTACTCTCTGTATATAGCTCCACATTGATCTGGTACTGGTACTCCCTGTATATAGCTCCACATTGATCTGGTACTTCCTGTATATAGATCCACATTGATCTGGTACTGGTACTCCCTGTATATAGCTCCACAGTGATCTGGTACTGGCAATCCCTGTATATAGCTCCACATTGATCTGGTACTGGTACTCCCTGTATATAGCTCCACATTGATATGGTACTGGTACTCCCTGTATATAGCTCCACATTGATCTGGTACTTCCTGTATATAGCTCCACATTGATCTGGTACTGGTACTCCCTGTATATAGCTCCACATTGATCTGGTACTCCCTGTATATAGCTCCACATTGATCTGGTACTGGTACTCCCTGTATATAGCTCCACATTGATCTGGTACTGGTACTCCCTGTATATAGCTCCACATTGATCTGGTACTGGTACTCCCTGTATATAGTTCCACATTGATATGGTACTGATACTCCCTGTATATAGCTCCACATTGATCTGGTACTGGTACTCCCTGTATATAGCTCCACATTGATCTGGTACTGATACTCCCTGTATATAGCTCCACATTGATCTGGTACTGGTACTTCCTGTATATAGCTCCACATTGATCTGGTACTCCATGTATATAGCTCCACATTGATCTGGTACTGGTACTCCCTGTATATAGTTCCACATTGATATGGTACTGATACTCCCTGTATATAGCTCCACATTGATCTGGTACTGGTACTTCCTGTATATAGCTCCACATTGATCTGGTACTGGTACTTCCTGTATATAGCTCCACATTGATCTGGTACTGGTACTCCCTGTATGTATGTAGCTCCATTCTTGTGTATTTTACTTTATTCCTCGTGTTAGTTGCTATTTTATTTGTCTGTATTATTTATCAACTCTGCATCGTTGGGAAAGGTTCATTAGCATTTCACTGTAAAGTCTACAACATTTGTATTCGGCGCATGTGATTTATACATTTGATTCAACAATTAGACCCAACCAAATCATGAGAAAACAAAAATATAATTACTTGACCCATTGGAAAGAATAAACCTAAAAACAAAGCCAACTGGAATGTTATTTGGCCCTAAACAGAGAGTACACAGTGGCAGAATACCTGACCACTGTGACTGACCCAAACTTAAGGAAACTTTGACTATGTACAGACTCAGGGACAGTGAGCATAGCCTTGCTATTGAGAAAGGCCGCCGTTGCTATTAAGAGAAGACAGGCTATGTGGAAGACAGGGAACCTGGATCTCGAGAGAAGACAGGCTTTGTGCCCACTGCCCACAAAATGAGGTGGAAACTGAGCAGCACTTCCTAACTTCCTGCCAAATGTATGACCCAGGGTTTCCGTTATGAAAATGTGGCGCAGGACATTTGTCCATCAGCATTATGATTTCCCAGATCATTTGAGAAATGTATCAAACCTTTTTGCATTGGGTGCCTAACCTGAATCTGAATCTGAATCGTCTACCAACACTGCTCAGAATGACAGAAATAACATTTTGATTATGGCCATTCATCTTAACAGAACATGGAGGTCGAGAACGCAATGACGTATGTCCTCAATTCTGATGTGCACTTTGAAGATGTTAGAATACCTGTCCACAACTATTCATCCTCAGCCAAAAAGACGAGTAATGAACAGCAACGTCACTTGCATGCAATTGTTGCTCATTGATTGGGCAATATAAAATCACTGTCTGGCAGATTTTCTGCTCAAAGGCTCTGTATCTGTGTGCTGTGTGCATGTGATAAACAAGATACGTAACGAATATACACACAGCCAATCTAATTCCACTAAATTATGCAAATTAACCCAAAGACCAATATGCATGACCAGTCAAATGTATTTACATCAGCTGGTATTTCCATCATTGAAGAGGCTAAAAATCATTATTTCGCAATGCGATGTTTTTCTTCTTCTCCCAGACAATTTGACGATGCCAATTTAATTTAATGGCTTTGTTTTTTTAACAGGCAAAAGCCGGCTAACCAGAACTCTGGTATGACCATATTAGAGACATATATTTCCCTCAGATTACATTCACTTCAGGCAAACTCCCATATCTATTAGGTGAAATACCACAGTGTGCCATCACAGCAGCAAGATTTGTGACCTGTTGACACAAGAAAAGGGAAACCAGTGAAGAACAAACACCATTGTACATACAACCCATATTTATGCTTATTTATTTTCCTTTCTGTACTTTAACTATTTGCACACTGTTACAACACTGAAACAAGTGTTGTATACAAAGGGAAAAGCGATAGAGTGAGAGAGAGAGAGAGAGAGAGAGAGAGACAGAGAGAAAGAGAGAGAGAGAGAGAGAGAGAGAGAGAGAGACCACACCAAACAGGATAAGCACCACACCAACATAATTTATTTTTTTCACCTTTATTCAACCAGGTAGGTCAGTTGAGAACAAGGTCTCATTTACAACTGCGACCTGGCCAAGATAAAGCAAAGCAGTGTGACACAGACAACAACACAGAGTTACACATGGAGTAAACAATAAACAAGCCAATAACACAATAAACAAATCAATGACACAGTAGAAAAAAGAAAGTCTATATACAGTGTGTCACGCCCTAACCTGAGTATTCTTTGTTTTCTTTGTATATTTTGGTTAGGTCAGGGTGTGACATGGGTGATGTATGTGTTTTTGTACTGTCTAGGGGTTTTTGTAGGTTTATGGGGCTGTTTACCATCTAGGTGTTTATGTATGTCTGTGGTTGCCTAGATTGGTTCTCAATTAGAGGCAGCTGTTCATCGTTGTCTCTGATTGGGAACCATATTTAGGCAGCAATCTTCTTTGGGTATTTTGTGGGTTATTGTCTATGTCTAGTTGCCTGTGTCTACATTGTATATATATAGCATCACGTTGTTTTGTAAGTTTGTTTTAGTGTTCTTTCTTCATTAAATATAGAACATGTATTCATATCACGCTGCGCCTTGGTCTCCTCCATTCGACAAACGTGACACAGAGTGTGTAAAAGTCATGAGGAGGTAGGCAATAAATAAGGCCATAGGAGTGAATAATTATAATTTAGCAGATTAACACTGGAGTGATCAGATGGTCATGTACAGGTAGAGAGAGATACTGGTGTGCAAAAGAGCAGAAAAGTAAAAGTAAAATAATAACAGTATGGGGATGAGGTAGATAGTCCATCTGTAAACAGCCCACCCAATCTATGTACAGCTGCAGCTGTACGTAGCTATACACAGCTGTACATAGAATGCACACCGCATCAACAGGATAAGCCGCCTGTGCTTGTGAGATCAAGCTGATATAAGGGGCAGCAGTATTTCTTCTCCTGAAAGTTTATTGATATAATATTCAATTTCAACACCATAGCTGCTTCTTTATGTCTGGATTTATCCTTCTGTGTTACATGTTATCATGTCTACATATTCATAGCTACAATAACATTGTCCACAAGCAAGTTATTGCCCTTAAACCACTGCACAATTCTTTCCTCACCTTTAAGACGACTTGTAACTAACTACCTGACCCTGTCGACCTGTTTTGTTAGGGAAAAAGCCGACCACTTAATGAAAGAATGTGAGATCAGTAAGATGAGATATTCCCTTTGTGTGTGTGTGTGTGTGTGTGTGTGTGTGTGTGTGTGTGTGTGTGTGTGTGTGTGTGTGCGCCCGCGTGTCTTCATCTTCCTTGGCTTTGTAGCTGGCCAACGTCTAAAGATCTGTCTTTACTCTCTCCCTAGTCCTGATCAATAGGCAGTCCCAGGTAGCTGGGCAGATGCCTGTGTTGTGAGATTACAAGCCAATACGGCCTAAAGAGCTGATTCTGGAGACAGATAGGAGTCTTTTTGTAAATTAACAAGACAAAAGGATCAATGACTTTACTTTGCACGTTGGTTCTCCACGGGGAGACTTTAGTGACCTGTTCTGATGCCCAGGGGCCACTAGGAAGACACAGGTAGGGACAAGGAAATAGAGAGGTGGTGGATACTGGGATAGTAACTGGTTTCTCCGTAACTTTCCCAAAGCCCCTCGGTCTAGGGCATTACTATTTAGGGGAGGGTGGGTCTTGCTGGCACCTGGCTACAGATGCCGATGACACCTGGGTTAGTTTCCAATCCAGACCTCAACCAGCAGCCATTCTACATACGGATGTAGGATTTAGGATCTTAATTTATTAACCAGTTTCTCGCAGCAGGAAAATTATCCTGCAGAAACGGGAAATGTAAATTATTGTGAGAATTGAATTAATGAAAATGTTTGCATTTTTTGTCAGGTTTAATACATTTTTTTGTTAGGGCTAATCTCGTCTGACATTTTAAAGTGGAAATTGTTCAACTTTAGAAGCCTTTTTAAACCTTGACTGGAATTTCCTGCAAAAACTGGGTAAACAAATTAGGATCTAACAGCTGCATTTGATAAATATCAGCACAAGCATTCGGCTTTTAATAGTTGAATCGGGAACATTATTAGTGGAGTAGAACAAATTAGGTGGAATGGCTGGCAAACACTAGCCTGGGTACCAGTCTCTTTAGCTATTCCACTCCTTGTACTCCATGTCATGTGCCAAAGAGACTGGCCTTTATCTCTTTGGCAGTGGCAAGGAGTGGAATGTTAGCTAATAAGACTGGTAACCAGACTAGGCAAATACTGGACTAGTATAGGTGACTGTTGTGGTGGGACAGTAATGTGTTTCCTCTCATTAACTTTCCTACAGACCAAATCAACTGGTGAAACCTTGATGGATTCATTTGGGTTTGCTGGTGGTGGAGTGGAATAAATAAACTCAGCAAAAAAAAGAAACGTCCTCTCATTGTCAACTGTGTTTATTTTCATCAAACTTAACATGTGTAAATATTTGTATGAACATAACAAGATTCAACAACCGACACATACACTGAACATGTTCCACAGACATGTGACTAACAGAAATTGAATAATGTGTCCCTGAACTAGGGGGGGGGGGGGGTTCAAAATCAAAAGTAACAGTCAGTATCTGGTGTGGCCACCAGCTGCATTAAGTACTGCAGGGCATCTCCTCCTCATTGACTGCACCAGATTTGCCAGTTCTTGCTGTGAGATGTTACCCCACTCTTCCACCAAGGCACATGCAAGTTCCCAGATATTTCTGGGGGGAATGGCCCTAGCACTCACCCTCCGATCCAACAGGTCCCAGACGTGCTCAATGGGATTGAGATCCGGGCTCTTCGCTGGCCATGGCAGAACCCTGACATTCCTGTCTTGCAGGAAATCACACACAGAACGAGCAGTATGGCTGGTGGCATTGTCATGTTGGAGGGTCATGTCAGGATGAGCCTGCAGGAAGGGTACCACATGAGGGAGGAGGATGTCTTCCCTGTAATGCACAGCGTTGAGATTGCCTGCAATGACAACAAGCTCAGTCCGATGATGCTGTGACACACCGCCTCCAGACCATGACGGACCTCATCGGTGTAACGCTCATTCCTTCGACGATAAACTCGAATCCGACCCCTGAGACAAAACCACGACTCGTCAGTGAAGAGCACTTTTTGCCAGTCCTGTTTGGTCCAGCAATGGTGGGTTTGCGCCCATAAGCGACGTTGTTGCCGGTGATGTCTGGTGAGGACCAGCCTTAAAACAGGCCTACAAACCCTCAGTCCAGCCTCTCTCAGCCTATTGCGGACAGTCTGAGCACTGATGGAGGGATTGTGCGTTCCTGGTAACTCGGGCAATTGTTGTTGCCATCCTGTACCTGTCTTGCAGGTGTGATGTTCGGATGTACCAATCCTGTGCAGGTGTTGGTCGGCCACTGCGAGGACGATCAGCTGTCCGTCCTGTCTCCCTTTAGCGCTGTCTTAGTCGTATCACAGTACGGACATTGCAATGTATTGCCCTGGCCACATCTGCAGTCCTCATGCCTCCTTGCAGCATGCCTAAGGCACGTTCATGCAGATGAGCAGGGACTCTGGGTATCTTTCTTTTGGTGTTTTTCAAAGTCAGTAGAAGGGCCTCTTTAGTGTCCTATGTTTTCATAACTTTGACCTTAATTGCCTACCATATGTAAACTGTTAGTGTCTTAACGACCGTTCCACAGGTGCAAGTTCATTAATTGTTTATGGTTTATTGAAAAAGCATGGGAAACAGTGTTTAAACCCTTTACAATGAGATCTGTGAAGTTACTTGGATTTTTACGAATTATCTTTGAAAGACTGGGTCATGAAAAAGGGCTGTTTCTTTTTTTGCTGAGTTTATGTCAAATGGATGGGGTGACCCAGCCAGCGACCAGCTTGGGAACCATTGCCCTATAGGGACAGCCAGGTGACTGTTAGGGTGGGACAGTAATATAGGGAAGGACATTTGAAACGTGTAGTGCTTTTGAGGTTTAAAAAGACTTCTGAAGTCTGTCAATTTCACTTTGAAATGGCAGACTTGATTTGCCCTAATGAAAAATGGATCAACCACTACAATAAAGTAAATTAATTATAATTCACAGAACAATTCAAATTAACTGTTGCTGCAGGATTATTTCCTGCTGTGTGAAACTGGCTCAAATTAAGATCCTACATCTGTAGGTGACTGTAAGGGTGGCTGTGGTTGGGGAATATTGCCCTAGGGCGTGACAAGTAGCTCTATTGAACCGATATGTGGAACGGGGGCCCGGGGACTGGGTTGGAAAACACTGCCCTAGAGATTGTTAGGGTAGGTCTTGGCTGGTCTTGCAGCAGCATATGTCTGTTCACAGGGCAGCAGGTGCTGTAATGCATCTCTATGGAGTGACAGGACGTGACATGGTGAGGGGCCTATCCCCTGCAGACTCAAGCCAAACATTCATTACTTTGTTACTTTGCACCTTTCATTTGCAAATTAGACAGCACTCGCTTCTCTCTTCTGTCTTCAACCTGTTGAATAGATTTTTTTTAAAAGTGAATTCAGTTCTTTGACAGGAAGGAAAACTCCCTATGGACTTCATTGGCTGTGGAATTACATTAAAAAAATCACAGTCTGTATGGGGCCTGGTCCCTACACTAAAAATAATCTCTGATTTAGTGTCTCAATCGCCCATTGTTACCTGTAAAACTCTACTGTACTGTTATAATCTCAACCCGGCAGAGCCAGAAGAGGACTGGTCACCCCTCAGAGCCTGGTTCCTCTCTAGGTTTCTTCCTACGTTCCAGCCTTTCTAGGGAGTTTTTCCTAGCCACCGTGCTTCTGCATCTACATTGCTTGCTGTTTGGGGTTTTAGGCTGGGTCTCTGTATAAGCACTTTGTGACATCGGCTGACGTTAAAAGGGCTTTATAAATACATTTCATTGATATATATTCTCCACTGGGTGAGGAAGATAGCCTAAAGAATCATCCTTATTGGATAGTATTGATAGTATATCTGATTACAACCAGAAGGGATAGATACAATATTTCTGATCAGGTCTAACTTGAAAATGTTTTGTCCTCCATGGGACAACCTGTTAAAATTAACGTTTCAATAAAAAAATACCAATAGAGCCGTATGACCGGCATGACTGTTTACTGTCATGAGCTCTTAACACCATTCACTGTGACAGTAACAATTAACTCTTACTAACTCAATCAATCAAATTCACTGTGACATTAACAAGGGAACTCTTACTAACTCAATCAATCAAATTCACTGTGACATTAACAATAAACTCGTTCTAACTCAATCAATCAAATTCACTGTGACATTAACAATTAACTCTTACTAACCTAATCAATCAAATTCACTGTGACATTAACAATTAACTCTTACTAACTCAATCAATCAAATTCACTGTGACAATGAACTCTTACTAACTCAACCAATCAAATTCACTGTGACATTAACAATGAACTCTTACTAACTCAACCAATCAAATTCACTGTGACATTAACAATTAACTCTTACTAACTCAACCAATCAAATTCACTGTGACATTAACAATGAACTCTTACTAACTCAACCAATCAAATTCACTGTGACATTAACAATTAACTCTTACTAACTCAACCAATCAAATTCACTGTGACATTAACAATGAACTCTTACTAACTCAACCAATCAAATTCACTGTGACATTAACAATTAACTCTTACTAACTCAATCAATCAAATGTTATTAATCACTCTTACTAACTCAATCAATCAAATTCACTGTGACAATAACAATTAACTCTTACTAACTCAATCAATCAAATGTTATTAATCACTCTTACTAACTCAATCAATCAAATGTTATTAATCACATGCTTCGTTAACAACAGCTGAGGACTAAGAGTGAAAGGTTTACTTACCTTCCCGAACAATGCAGAGAGAAAGACAACAGATAAAATAATCAAAAAGTAAAACATGTAATAATACAAGTAATAATAGATACACAATGAGTAACATTCATTCATTGTGTATCTAGTGTACAAAACACTAGGAACACCGGCTCTTTCCATGACAATGACTTGGCTATATAGAAGGGGGTACCAGTACCAAGTCGATGTGCAGGGGTACAAAGTAACTGTGGTAGATACAGTATATACATCTACTGTAACTAGGATTAGTTGGTGCAAAACAGTTAGCGCAAAAAGGGTCCAAAAAGGGTCCATACAGGTAGTTAGTGGAATAGCTACCCTGACTATTTAGCAATCTTATGGTTTGGGGGTAGAAGCTGTTCAGGGTCCTGTTGGTTCCCGACTTGGTTCATCAGTACCGCTTACCGTGTGGCAGCAGAGAGAACAGTCTATGACTTGAGTGGCTGGAGTCTTTTACAATTTGTAAGGCCTTCCTCTGACACCGCCTGGTATAGAGATCCTGGATGGCAGGGAGCTTGGCCCCAGTGATGTACTGGGCTGTACACCCTACCCTATGAAGCTCCATGCGGTCGGTGGTCAAGCAGTTGCTATAACAAGCAGTAATGCAGCCAGTCAAGATGCTCTCAATGGTGCAGCTGTATAACTTTTTGAGGATTTGAGGACCCATCCCATATTGTTTCAGCCTCCTGAGAGGGAAGAGGCATTGTCATACCCTCTTCACGACTGTGTTGGTGTGTTTAGACCATGATGTTGTGTTGTGTTGAGGGACAGCGTGACAGATGTGCTGTTGCCTACCCTCACCACACATAGGTGTTCCTTTTTTCCAGGTGGGAAAGGGCAGTGTTGAGATTGCATCATCTGTGAATCTGTTGGGGTGGAATGCGAATTGGAGTGCGTCCAGGGTGTCTGGGATGATGGTGTTGATGTGAGCCGTGACGGGGCGATAGTCATTTAGACAGGCTACCTTGGTGTTCTTGGGCACAGTGGCTATGGTGGTCTGCTTGAAACATGCAGGTACTACAGACTGGGTCAGAGAGAGTTTGAAAATATCAGTGAAGACACTTGCCAGCTGATCAGCGCATGCTACGAGTACGAGTCCTCGTAGTTCGTCTGGTCCTGTGGCCTTGTGAATGTTAACCTCTAGCGTCGGGCAATCCCGTTTCCGGGAGCGTAATCATAGCCTCAAGCTCATTAGCATAACGCAACATTAACTATTCATGAAAATCGCAAATGAAATTAAATAAATATATTGGCTCACAAGCTTAGCCTTTTGTTAACAACACTGTCATCTCAGATTTTCAAAATATGCTTTTCAACCATAGCTACACAAGCATTTGTGTAAGAGTATTGATAGCTAGCATAGCATTAAGCCTAGCATTCAGCAGGCAACATTTTCACAAAAACAAGAAAAGCATTCAAATAAAATAATTTACCTTTGAAGAACTTCGGATGTTTTCAATGAGGAGACTCTCAGTTAGATAGCAAATGTTCAGTTTTTCCAAAAATATTATTTGTGTAGGAGAAATTGCTCCGTTTTGTTCATCACGTTTGGCTAAGAAAAAAAAAAGAAAATTCTGTCATTACAACGCCAAACTTTTTTCCAAATTAACTCCATAATATCGACAGAAACATGGCAAACGTAGTTTAGAATCAATCCTCAAGGTGTTTTTCACATATCTATTCGATGATAAATCATTCATGGCAGTTTGGTTTCTCCTCTGAACCAAATGGAAAAATGCACGCAGCTAGAGATTACGCAATAATTTTGACGGAGGAGACCAAGCGGGCACCTGGTAAATGTAGTCTCTTATGGTCAATCTTCCAATGATATGCCTACAAATACGTCACAATGCTGCAGACACCTTGGGGAAACGACAGAAAGTGTAGGCTCATTCCTGGCGCATTCACAGCCATATAAGGAGACATTGGAACACAGCACATTCAAAATCTGGGGCACTTCCTGTATGAAATTTCATCTTGGTTTTGCCTGTAGCATTAGTTCTGTGGCACTCACAGACAATATCTTTGCAGTTTTGGAAACGTCAGTGTTTTCTTTCCAAAGCTGTCAATTATATGCATAGTCGAGCATCTTTTCGTGACAAAATATCTTGTTTAAAACGGGAACTTTTTTTTATCCAAAAATTAAAAGAGCGCCCCCTAATGCATAACTGGTTAACATGTTTAAAGGTCTTACTCACATCGGCTACGGAAAGCGAGATCACACAGTCGTCCAGAACAGCTGGTGCTCTCATGCATGGTTCAGTGATGCTCAAAGAGCCTGGAGCACTAGACCGTATTGCAATTCTAATCTTGGATGAGTTAAATGCTGTGTAATGTCATTTTTCATGATGAGAATCATACTTAGATAGATAGGCAGAGTGAGCGCTGAAGGATTTAATTAAGTCTTTATGTAAAGTTGATCTGTGGAGAATGGAAGATTAGGGTGATTTTTGAAAGATAATCCTGCCGTTAATACCCATGGTAATCTAGGAAAGCTCAGCACCTGAAGAGAAGTGTGGATTAAGAATCACGGAAGTGGAAGTAAAACAGAAAGTAAAACAAGGTAAATGTTTATAGTGTTGTCATGACAGACCCTCCATGCATATTCCATGTAAAATAGACGTTCAAGGAGAACATATTATCAACAAAGATAGGTGTGACTTGATATAAGAAATGTGTTCTTTGTCTTTACATAACAAAAAATATAACTAAATATAAATACATATAAATAAATATAAATATAAACACAAATATAAATATATAAATATAAATAATAAATATAAATACATTGTCAGGCATATGTGTATAGGTGGCAGGGAAGTCAGGCGCAGGAGAGTCAAACGGAGTGTATTAATAATGTCATAAAAACATGCTCCATAACACTAAACAGGAAAAGAACATAAACAAATATGGGTACGAAGACCCGTTGCGCACCTATACAACAAAAACACTACACTGACAATAAACAATCTCTGACAAAGACATGAGGGGAAACAGAGGGTTAAATACACAACAGGTAATGAATGGGATTGAAAACAGGTGTGTGGGAAGACAAGACAAAACCAATGGAAAATGAAAAATGGATCGATGATGGCTAGAAGACCGGTGACGTCGAACGCCGCGCACCGCCCGAACAAGGAGAGGCAACGACTTGTTAATACATATTAATATAAGTATAAATAAATATAAATAAATACAAATAAATATAACAATCATTATAGTGGTGTTAATAAGAAGAACAAAGGGTTGCCTGATCCAAGACTGAACATTTACTGAGGTTGAATGGCATCTCCCTTCAGGGATCAAATCAATTATTCATCTATTGATCAATTCATTATTAATCTTCATTTTACAGTATATATCCTCCATGACCTGCAAGTCTGCACTCTGACAGGAGATTATGAGAAAGACAGCTTCCTAATCACAACAACACAGGACAGCGATCAAATATATTGCGAATATATATATATTTTTTAACCTTTATTTAACTAGGCAAGTCAGTTTAAGAAAAAATCTTATTTACAATGACTGCCAAGGAACAGTGGGGTTAACTGCCTTGTTCAGGGGAACAGTGGGTTAACTGCCTTGTTCAGGGGAACAGTGGGTTAACTGCCTTGTTCAGGGGAACTGTGGGTTAACTGCCTTGTTCAGGGGAACAGTGGGTTAACTGCCTTGTTCAGGGGAACAGTAGGTTAACTGCCTTGCTCAGGGGAACAGTGGGTTAACTGCCTTGTTCAGGGGAACAGTGGGTTAACTGCCTTGTTCAGGGGAACAGTGGGTTACCTACCTTGTTCAGGGGAACAGTGGGTTAACTGCCTTGTTCAGGGGCAGAACGACATATTTTTACCTTGTCAGCGCGGGGATTTGATTTAGCAACCTTTCAGTTATTGGCCCAATGCTCTAACCAATTGGCAACCAATATATACAGTGCATTCGGAAAAAATTCAGACCCCTTGACTTTTTTCTAGATTTTGTTATTTTACAGCCTTATTCTAAAATTGATTAAATAGTTTTTCCCCCTGATCAGTCTACACGCAATACCTCATAATCACAAAGCAAAAAAAGGTTTTTAGACATTTTTGCAAATATATTAAAAATAAAAAGCTGAAATATCACATTTACATAAGTATTCAGACCCTTTACTCAGTACTTTGTTGAAGCACCTATGGCAGCGATGGGTATGAGGCTACAAGATTGGCACACCTGTATTTGGAGACTCTCACTGGAGATCCTCTCAAGCTCTGTCAGGTTGGATGGGGAGTGTTGCTGCACAGCTATCTTCAGGTCTCTCAATAGATGTTTGAATTGGGTTCAAGTCCTGGCTCTGGTTGAGACACTCAAAGACATCCAGAGACTTGTCCCGAAGCCACTCCTGTGTTGTCTTGGCTGTGTGCTTAGTGTTGTTGTCCTGTTGGAAGGTGAACCATCACCCCATACTGAGGTCCTGAGAGCTCTGGAGCCCGTTTTCATCAAGGATCTCTCTGTAATTTGCTCTGTTCATCTTTCCCTCGATCTTGACTAGTCTCCTAGTACCTGCTGAATGAAAAACATCCCCACAGCATGATGCTGCCACTATCATTCTTCACCGTAGGGATGGTGACAGGTTTCCCCAAATGTGATGCTTGGCATTCGATCCAAAGAGTTCAACTTTGGTTTCATCAGACTAGAGAATCTTGTTTCACGTGGTTTGAGAGTCTTTAGGTGCCTTTTGGCAAACTCCAAGCGGGCTGTCATGTACCTTCTACTGTGGAGTGGCTTCTGTCTGGCCACTCTACCATAAAGGCCTGATTGGTGGAGTGATGCAGAGATGGTTGTCCTTCTGCAAGATTCTCTCATCTCCACAGAGGAACTCTGGAGCTCCTTCAATGATCAATGTTTTAGTACCCTTCCCCAGATCTGTGACTCAACACAATCCTGTCTCGGAGCTCTATGGACAATTCCTTCAACCTCACGGCTTGGTTTTTGCTCTGACACGCAATGTCTGTTACATCTGCCCCTGCCACACGCCACACCCTCTACTTCTCATCCTGTGTCTCCTTAACCTGCTCCCCCAGTGCTCTCTCCCTCCCTCTGTGTGTATGTGGTTGTGTGAGCGGAGACAGGTGTGCTGGAGACAGAGCAGATCCCCACCAGCTGCAACCTTTTCCATAATCAAGACCTCTAAAAATATTCAGCCCTGCCACTTCCACGCTGCCAGATCGTAATCTCTGCTCAGTCAGTCTACGTTTCAAGCCATTTGTTCATGTATAGAGCTTGCTATCCTGTTGTGCCTGTGTTCCCTACCCCGACGCTGCTTTTCTCTCCACTACAGTTCCATCCGCTCTGCCTCTGGTCCCTATCAGCAGTCCCTCGTCTCGTCAGTCCTGCTTCTCTGCCCTCGACCCCTGCTCTACGGCTTCCTTGGATTCCGCTACGGACCTGCTCACCCTGCCCTCACAGGGGAACCTGTTTTCGCTTTGTCATTACGGGTAGATTGATAAGAAAAAATATTTATTTAATATTTTTTTTTAATAAGGCTGTAACATAACAAAATGTGGGGAAAGTAAAGGGGTCTGAATTCTTTCATTACACACTGTACAGTCCTCTATCCAATAACTTGCCTGCCACTGTAATCTGTCTGCTTTCTATGCATATTGATGAACCATTAGCCACTGTTACCACCAAAGGCCACGTGACTTCTGCCTACACATGGAATACTATATCATGTCATTCTGGGCACAGATTACTTCCCTCATAAGCACCTTCCTCCCTCCCTCGCTCTCCCTCTTTCTCTCTATCTATATCTCTCCCTCTTTCTTTCTATCTCTCCCTCTCTATCTTTATCTCTCCCTCTCTCTCTCTCTCTCTCTCTCTCTCTCTCTCTCTCTCTCTCTCTCTCTCTCTCTACTCCCCTCCACCCGCTTTCTCCCCCTGCTACCTCCATTCCCCCTCTCTCCCTGCTCCTCTCTGTGCTCCCAGTTCCCCACCTCCCTTCAGTGTTTTGTGTTCCATTTTTATGAGGTCATGATGAAATATTAATAAGGGGGACAAGCATCTTAACTGAGATGTCCTGGGGAGGCTATTTAACTACTGATTGGGTTAATAGTGCTTTGTGGTGGAAAACACACTGTACATATATTTGGGATACATTATTATTTGAAGCAGAACCCCTCAAACACAATAAGTTACATCAGGGGCAATGATCAGATATTAAATGTGGCCTTAATGTACACCATGTGGCTATAATCTGCTACACAAGAGATTTGGGACAATGAAGACAAATTATCAGATGTCCATGGCCTATTTCTGTCCTAATATACTGAACCTATAGCTTTGTCTGAGTATGTACATGTTATATAGTCATATAGTTAGAATTGATAACTTCACTTCATGCTTAGAATAGCTTCCATCCAAGAAGTCCTCATGTTTGTAACATTTCTTCCAATACAGCGTTATAAGCCCCCTTTTCCCTATTGGGAATGACAGAATGGAATAACTTTTCCCTGTTGGGAATGACAGAATGGAAGAACTTTCCCTATTTGGGAATGACAGAATGGAAGAACTTTTCCCTGTTGGGAATGACAGAATGGAAGAACTTTTCCCTATTGGGAATGACAGAATGGAAGAACTTTTCTCTGTTGGGAATGACAGAATGGAATAACTTTTCCCTATTGGGAATGACAGAATGGAAGAACTTTTCCCTATTGGGAATGCCAGAATAGAAGTCCTTTTCCTTATTGGGCATAATAGAATAAAAGTAATTTTCCCTGTTGGGAATGACAGAATATAAGTACTTTTCCAAATAGGGCACTACTTTTGACCAGAGCCCAATGGGCCCTGGTCAAAAGTAGTGCACTACATAGGAAATATGGTGCAATTTGGGACACAAAAATAGTTTTTTTTCCTTAATACCTGCGACTAAAAAATACCAAAATAAGCAAATAGGATTTGAAGCCTGGCAAACTGGAATACTCTCTGGGAGTCTCCCTGGTCACTTGTCATTAGACACACTCTGATGGATTGCCCTCAACGTTCACAGTGTCATACTGGAAGACCTGCCATTCTCATTATTCTCTTGCTCTAGTTATTATACTATATTCTCTACATATCTCTTTCCCAGTCCCAGACAGTGCCTTTCATGTAAATTAACATTTAGTACAACCTCAGAAAATATCCCTATACCAAGATCACGGATGGGCAACTTCGATGGGGGACGCAAAAAAAAAACGAAACTCATCATGCGCAACCACAGTGGCTCATGGGTATTTAAAATGTTTTTTTGTTTTTTTTATGTGTTGGTCTACCGGCCTACAAAAGCAGGCATGCGGCCCGTGAGTTGCCCATCCCTGACCTAGATGATATGAACAAAACGGCCCCTGATTATATTTGACCGATACTGTAACTAGAATGTTAAAAAAGACAGGCTCTATCTTCAATTACATTACATTATAATGTAATCTAGAATAAGAAAATGAATTACCACAGTGTATCACTATGGTATAGCACACCCAGTAGCCTATGTCAAACTACAGGCAGTACCTAGCTGTATGGTATGCATCACACTATGAAAATCTAGTTCAGAGAACATACCAAGTTATTGCAGATTGCATTGTATAACTTTGAACCACATACGGAGTTCTTGACGCTCTCAAAGAATTCCCATCAGACACCAGAAAATATTATTTTTTACTGTATAGTCCTCACATGTGCTAATCAATGTCCACTGGCTACACGTTAATAACACAGCCTAGCTAGCAAGAAAAACAGCACCAAAACAAATAGACAGCAGATTAAATCTAAGTTTATTTTTGTCGTGTACACAGATTTTCAGATGCTATGCCTGGTCTATTCCATTCAATTATATTCTACTCTATTTTGTTTTAGGCTATTCTAGGCGAATCATGTTCGTGTGTGGGTCACTGTGGTAGCCTTCTGGAATTATATGCATATTTCTCAATAATTATTTTCCAATGGGCTACCTGTATGTGGACAATTTAACGCAATATGTGTTGAATTCAAAAGAAAATCAATTTAGTTGAATGTAAACATTATATTTTCGAGCGGGTGAGATGATGGATGTTGATATCAAAAACCAAACAATTGAAAGCAAAATGTATAGAATCATTTTAAAGCGAGAGCAAAACTCTATGAAAATCTATTCAATATGATTGGTTGCTGGGAAAGTTTAACCGAAAACGATTTTTTCATTCGTTTTCAAATATTTTTTTGTAACATTTGTCATAGAGTTTTGCTTTCGCTTTAAAACGATTTACTTACACGTTATTGGGTTTTGCTTTTGATGTCTTATTTTTGTTTACAATTCTATACATTTTGCTTTCAATTGTTTGGTTTTTGATTTCAACGTCCATTACTTCACCCGCTCGAAAATATAATGTTTACATTCTCAACTTTATTTTTCATGTTCACGATTTATTTTATTTAGAATTGAATACATATGGCGTGAAATTGACCGCATACACAGTGAATTTGAGAAGGTTGGAAATAAATGAAGAGAGAATGTGGGGGCGGAGTAATTCGAGGCGCTGCCACCCTCCCTCCCTCTCCAGACGGGGGGGACGGGAATTCATTCCTACAGGCTCTCTTCTCAGACAGAGCTCAAAGACCTAGCTAGCAGACACTTAGTGTGCGCATCGGGGAGAGAGAGCAGGCGAAATGGGTGTAATTATACCTCTCTAGTTGATCCGGAAGGTTGTTTTTGCCACCTAGCTCGTCATGTGATTGCCCCTGGCTTCATATGCTTAGTTTTTTTTTTGTAAACTTGATTCCCAGCCCAGCAGTAGCCTACATACCATCGCAGAGAAGCCAAGTAGGACTTGTAATCTAAAACCAGTGGCGCGTTTTTTAGTAGGTTAGGGCTGTTGCGTTCCAAAAAGGTGGTGGACCCGACACAAGCTTCGTGTGGAGACTGTCACTTTAACTCTAGGTCTAACGAAAAAGGCAACAGCCGAACGCAAGTGGACCTGACACCTTTGTTTTTTTAGTCGGAGACGTCCCGAGAAGGAGTGTCTCACTCCCAAACCAGTCTGTTCCCGTAGTGATCTTTTCAATCCCGCTACAAAGAAGAAGATTTCAAGGAATATAATATATGCGCAGATTAAAAGGTCAGTTCCCGATATAAGGGCTTTATATTTTTAAAATCTCTTATCTTGTCTTCTATGTGACATTCGATTCTTGGATCTACTGATCGAGTCTGCCTGCTCCGTCAGTGAAAGTGTTCAATTTCAGGATAAAAAGAAATTCAAGGAGATGGAGAGAGTGATAATTATTCCCCTCCCCTCTATGGATACAAATATGAGGGTACGGGCAACACACGACTGCGTTTGATATATATATATATATACACACACACACACACGCCATTTAGCTCGCCAAACGAGCATGGATCGGGCAAGAGTCTCAGTGTAGCGAGCTACTTCGTGCCATTAGCTACAGAATGGCAAACTTGCCAAAGTCATGACCAGAGATCTGGCTAGCGATCCAGCGTTGGCCGAGCTGGGTCCTCCGCGGCAGAGAGCTAATCATTCCGAGCCTTCTGCCCCGAGCCTTCTGCCTGCTGTTAGCTAGCTTCTATTTCAGACTTGTTTTGCCCCTTTGCAGCTGCTGGTGTTAGTCAAGTCGCTGCTGGTCGTTTCCTGGCTTTAAAAACGTGACTAAAAACAGGTGCATTGCCAGTAGATATGTGGTGACTGTTCGATATGGTGTTCGCTAGCTAATACCATGAATTGACTTTCTTTATTTCACCTAATATCATGGGTTTCGTGCAGTGCTTGACTTGGACAGGAGCTCACAGGAGCTTGAGTACTGGCACCTAAAATGTTCTACTGCCTGAGCTCCTGTTCCTCGAATAGAATATTAGCTCAAACGTATTGTGGAGCTCCTGCGCGTAAATATAAACAGTACCGGAACCTATTTTAGTCCAAATCAGGCACTGGTTTCGTGGGTGAATTGGCTAGTTAATGATTTTTAAAGGTATTGACATCACTTGCAAGGAATGTACAGAGAGATCTGCAAGGGCTGGCTATAGCGATAACTGTTATTTCAACATTATTACAATGGTTTGCTACTTTTCAGGGCCTGCCTTGCAAATGGTCTGAGGTTTTGTTGTTGTTTGATAGTTTATTAGATCACATTACAGTCACCAGAACTTATCTAATGTTGGATAGGCTGGGTCTGTAGACGTATTGCTTATTTTCTCTTCTAGGTAGAACATATAGATGGGTTTTGTTGAATAAAGCCTACTGGTTGATGTTACCCAATGTTGTTACACGGTTGCCTCTGACTCGCTGAAAACATGATTTATCTAGCTAGATCCAATTCCACATTATGACAGGCTAGTGGGAGCCAGTAGGTATTTCTTTCATGTAGGTTTACAGCTGTTACATTGGCTTGCCTTGCGCGAGAGCGAGACCCTTTTGAAAGCACCCAAATTAGTAACATTGTATCAAAAAAATGACAATACATCTTATTACGTTCATCACCGCTCTGTAACGTCATACCGCAATGTTACAATGTAGCGCAATTATCTCGCTACAGCTTGGCTATACTGTTTGATTTACAGGGAACATAACACTGGTGTATAATTGATTCAATGGTAAGAGTGTGTTGTAATGTTACCGTGGGATGTGTTTTAATATTTTACTCACGTACCAGTTCTCCATGGAGACGTTTGAAACCTTCCAGTTGGGGGATATTTATATTATTTCTATTGACCTAACGCAAAATGCTTTCTCTCAGTCTGAGGCTGAACGTACAGCAGGGAAACATTTATGGAGGATATCAAATACACGTTCATTCTGTTTTTATTTTTTTTACTATTTTTAAATATTGTCTTGATAACCTCACCCTGTTGTAAATGGATAAACTATAATTTGTTTGCTTTTCGAGGCATTGGTGTGGGAGCGTAGGCTGCTATTTTTAGGTTCCTTCTCAGAAGTGTCCCCCCCCCCCCCCAAGGTGCACTTAAACACTTAGGAAGAGCAATTGATTTGTGTTTTCACTGAACCCAATAGACACCCAGTAGATCAGTGTGTGTGTTTGTTTAGTGTTCTGATTCATGAGGGAATCATTCACATTTTATCATAGCTATTTAGATACTGTTTAAGTCCATCAACCTTGGCTACTTGCCTGCTAGGAGTGGCATTGTTGCATTCTTAAGCCTAAACTGTTTCTAATAATGGACAACAATGGCCCATATCGAGAGACAAGAGGTTTATACAATTATGCCTCAGCGCGTCCTATTTTCAAAAGTGTTGTTTAAAAAAAAATGGTTTGTGGCTCTCTACTTTCGGTGGTTTCACTATTGGAGCCTGTATATATTTATATATATAAATATATATAAATAAAATGATTTGGCCTGGCCAATCATTTCTATGCCTTCACTATTTCATGAAGCAACAGTGCTGTAGTTTTTTTCTGTAATTGTACAATCCTTAAGTGCTTATAGTATAAACATGGAATTCCTTCTGGAAACTGAAAACAATATGTGCGTCCCTAATGAAGCCCTATTACCTATGTAGTGCATTACACCCTTAGAAAAAAAATGTGCAATCTAGAACCTAAAAGGGTTCTTTCGGCTGTCCCCATAGGAGAACCCTTTGAAGATCCCTTTTTGGTTCCCAGGAGAACTCTTTTGGGTTCCATGTAAAACCCCTTTCACAGAGGGTTCTAAATGGAACCCAAAGGGATTGTACCTGGAACCAAAAAGGGTTATCCTATGGGGATAGTCGAAGAACCCCTTTTGAAAATGTTTTTTTCTAGGAGTGTACTTTTGACCAGGGCCCATAGAGAGCCCATAGAGGGCCCATAGAGGGCCCATAGAGGGCTCATAGAGGGCTCATAGAGGGCCCATAGAGGGCCCATAGAGGGCCCATAGAGGGCCCATAGAGGGCTCATAGAGAGCCCATAGAGGGCCCATAGAGGGCTCATAGAGGGCCCATAGAGGGCCCATAGAGGGCTCATAGAGAGCCCAGAGAGGGCCCATAGAGGGCCCATAGAGGGCTCATAGAGGGCCCATAGAGGGCCCATAGAGGGCCCATATAGGGCCCATAGAGAGCCCATAGAGGGCTCATAGAGGGCCCATAGAGGGCCCATAGAAGGCCCATAGAGGGCCCATAGAAGGCCCATAGAGGGCTCTGGTCAAAAGTAGCGCACAATGTATGATGGAATAGGTTGCCGTTTGGGTTGCAGAAACGTCATGTTTGCACACAGCATAGACTAGTAATATAGTAGTACCACCTCTCCATGACCCTAATACATCATGTAGTAATATAGTAGTACCACCTCTCCATGACCCTAATACATCATGTAGTAATATAGTAGTACCACCTCTCCATGACCCTAATACATCATGTAGTAATATAGTAGTACCACCTCTCCATGACCCTAATACATCATGTAGTAATATAGTAGTACCACCTCTCCATTACCCTAATACATCATGTAGTATTATAGTAGTACCACCTCTCCATTACCCTAATACATCATGTAGTAATATAGTAGTACCACCCCTCCATGACCCTAATACATCATGTAGTAATATAGTAGTACCACCTCTCCATGACCCTAATACATCATGTAGTAATATAGTAGTACCACCTCTCCATGACCCTAATACATCATGTAATATTATAGTAGTACCACCTCTCCATGACCCTAATACATCATGTAGTACCACCTCTCCATGACCCTAATACATCATGTAGTAATGTAGTAGTACCACCTCTCCATGACCCTAATACATCATGTAGTAATATAGTAGTACCACCTCTCCATGACCCTAATACATCATGTAGTAATGTAGTAGTACCACCTCTCCATGACCCTAATACATCATGTAGTAATGTAGTAGTACCACCTCTCCATTACCCTAATACATCATGTAGTACCACCTCTCCATGACCCTAATACATCATGTAGTAATGTAGTAGTACCACCTCTCCATGACCCTAATACATCATGTAGTAATATAGTAGTACCACCTCTCCATTACCCTAATACATCATGTAGTAATATAGTAGTACCACCTCTCCATGACCCTAATACATCATGTAGTAATATAGTAGTACCACCTCTCTATGACCCTAATACATCATGTAGTAATATAGTAGTACCACCTCTCCATGACCCTAATACATCATGTAGTAATATAGTAGTACCACCTCTCCATTACCCTAATACATCATGTAGTAATATAGTAGTACCACCTCTCCATTACCCTAATACATCATGTAGTAATATAGTAGTACCACCTCTCCATTACCCTAATACATCATGTAGTAATATAGTAGTACCACCTCTCCATGACCCTAATACATCATGTAGTAATATAGTAGTACCACCCCTCCATGACCCTAATACATCATGTAGTACCACCTCACCATGACCCTAATACATCATGTAATATTATAGTAGTACCACCTCTCCATGACCCTAATACATCATGTAGTAATATAGTAGTACCACCTCTCCATTACCCTAATACATCATGTAGTAATATAGTAGTACCACCTCTCCATTACCCTAATACATCATGTAGTAATATAGTAGTACCACCTCTCCATGACCCTAATACATCATGTAGTACCACCTCACCATGACCCTAATACATCATGTAATATTATAGTAGTACCACCTCTCCATGACCCTAATACATCATGTAGTACCACCTCACCATGACCCTAATACATCATGTAATATTATAGTAGTACCACCTCTCCATGACCCTAATACATCATGTAATATTATAGTAGTACCACCTCTCCATGACCCTAATACATCATGTAGTACCACCTCACCATGACCCTAATACATCATGTAATATTATAGTAGTACCACCTCTCCATGACCCTAATACATCATGTAGTAATATAGTAGTACCACCTCTCCATTAGCCTAATACATCATGTAGTAATATAGTAGTACCACCTCTCCATGACCCTAATACATCATGTAGTAATATAGTAGTACCACCTCTCCATGACCCTAATACATCATGTAGTAATATAGTAGTACCACCCCTCCATGACCCTAATACATCATGTAGTAATATAGTAGTACCACCTCTCCATTACCCTAATACATCATGTAGTAATGTAGTAGTACCACCTCTCCATTACCCTAATACATCATGTAGTAATATAGTAGTACCACCTCTCCATTAGCCTAACACATCATGAAGGTGTTTATCATTATAATCGTGTAAACATGACAGATTACTTCCATAGACCCTTCGGTTCAGTGTTGATTCATAATTGTAGTGCTCTCAGGTGAACCTTGTCACATGATAAGGGGTTTGAACTCTCTCTGTTCGTGTACATGTGTGTGTACGTGTGTGTACGTCTGTGTGTTTGTGTGTGTCATGGGGTAACGATGAATACACATACTCACACTACAGACACTCAGGACCCTGGTCTAAAGTAGTGCACTATAAAGGGAATAGGGTGCCATTTGGATGCAGGTCTTTGTCTGCATCAGCACACAGGACGGTGTAGTAGTTCCCACTTCAGCTGGAGCGTTGGAGCCTAACCTACATACTCTGATGGTTGTAAATATCCTGTGGTGGGGTTGTCTTAAAGGCTATGGGTAAGGAATGGGAGGGAGACGTGATGATCAGTCAAGGGTGCTGCACTGAAGCACTAGAAAGCAACAAAGGTATACACTTTACACACTTAAAAAAAAAATGAATTAAAAAGGTTAAAGTCTGTATTGTAAAATATATGTTCTCGATGACTTAGGCTTCCTGGTTAGGCCTAAATAAAGGCAAAATAAAAGGGTTATTTGGGGGTTATTTTGTTTGGTGAAAAAAATTGTTCCTACCTACAGGGACAAGCTGATTATGGTTCTTGGTAGGCATACCTTTTGTATGGGTCCAAAAGGAATATCTAAAGTTCTATGCTGGAATTCTATAGAATGTTAGAATGTCTCTTTAGAAGAAAACAACATTCTGATTCATCTGCCTTCGAGCTCTCTCCTGAGATGAGACACCCTGTTGAAACTAAGCTGGTTCCAAATGGTGCACAGGCAGACTTGTTTTACAAGGCCTGATGGAAGCATTGTGTGGTTTACTTTGTTTCTACTGTAGGCTAAAATGTTGATGTTTTTTCTGTCTTTTCTAATCGATATTCCTTCGAAGGCTTTTTTTGTTTTTTTTTCACCTTAGCTTATTCAATACCTTTCAAAATGTTCATGGTTAGTGTAGTTGTATAGGCAGACTAGTCACAAAGGCGGGATGGATATTGGCTGAAAACACAGCATTAGTTAGCCTGGACTTCCAGACAGTGTGCATTGTAGCAGTAGAAGTAGAGCTACTGAACCACTGTTGACACTTTAATCTGACAGAGGACATTCTCTCTCTCTCTCTCTCCCACGGATCAGAAATGTGGATGAAGCATTTTCACATTCTTTGGTTTCTCTTGTTTTCATGAATCATCCCACATCTTTATAGAATAAGAAACCGGGGCTCCAGACTGTAGTCACATTTTCCCTGTGCAAGTTACATTTTTACAAATGCTATAGCTTGTTGAAGCACACAACTCTGAATTACAGCCAACACTCAAGCCAACATTTGGCAGGAAACAATTAGACCTAGTCTAGCAACTAAACCTCCACATAGTATCTCTAAGAATTGGCAGGTTGTTAGAGCTGTGTTATTCTCCTCTGTTGTTGTTGTGTCTTTGCGTAACGTCCCGATTGTGTTTTTAGGAGTCATTACAACCATGTTATCCTACATTATCTGATCTCATCATTCTCTCTACAGATAATCCTCCGTCACTAATATTCTTAACTGAGAGCAGCTTTTAGCCCCGAGCCGCTCTGTCCACAGTGAGAAGCAGTAGCTCGACAGTAGTCGTGTAGTGAGATGCTTCATTCTCCAGCACTGCACAGCCAGTGGATAGAGGTGCTCTTTGACATCTGTGAATGGTCATTTTTGGAGAAGTGTGTGTGTGTGTGTGCGTGTGTGTGTGTGTTGTGATCTAGGTGAGAGGAGGTGGGTTTCGGGTAGCAAGAGGGTAGTTGTGTGTGTGTGTGTGCGTGCGTGTGTGTGTGTGTGTGTGTGTGTGTGTTGAGATCTAGGTGAGAGGAGGTGGGTTTCGGGTAGCAAGAGGGTAGTTGTGTGTGTGTGTGTGTGTGTGCGTGTGTGTGTGTGTGTGTGTGTTGTGATCTAGGTGAGAGGAGGTGGGTTTCGGGTAGCAAGAGGGTAGTTGTGTGTGTGATTCTGAGCCTGATGTTGTAAGAAACACATTGTTTAGGTCTAGGGCCTCTATGTTTACTACTAGTGAAGGTAGCCAAGTGAATGGCCCGTTTTTACAATTGTAAAGCTAGGCTTAGTTCTAAATCAACCGAGTAACAACACACTGAGTTATCCAATCATTGTCTGTCCATATGGTAGCAGGTAGCCTATTGGTTAGAGCGTTGGTCCAGTAACCCGAAAGGTTGCTAGAACGAATCCCAGAGCTGACAAGGTAAACATCTGTTAACCTACCGTTCTTAGGCCGTCATCGGAAATACGAATTTGTTCTTAACTGACTTGCCTAGTTAAATAAATAAAGGAGGAGTTTACATAGTCGTAAATGAACCAGAGCATCGCATTGATAATTAACTAAAACTCCCCTATATCCGGTAGCCTATAGTAGATGAAAGAGTCAGATATTGTTTCCAGGGTGAGGATGATTGTTTCCTGTTGTGTTCAACATGAAAGGGTGCCTGCTATGTAAGGTGTGGATCCCAAATGGCACCCTATTCCCTATATAGTGCACTACTTCCCTATGGACCCTGGTCAAATGAAATGCACTGAATGGCAATTTGGGATGCAGGCAAGGTGACTCTGGGTGAGGCTATCATTAGTACAGCTACATTAACACAACACCACTGGGACAACTTTATTACCCTGAATGGTTTCACTGGTTAGCCATTTTAACATCATGGAACCCTTTGTGTTTTGGATGGGTACCATCAGTAACTTACTGGTTAGCCATTTTAACATCATGGAACCCTTTGTGTTTTGGGTGGGTACCATCAGTAACTTACTGGTTAGCCATTTTAACATCATGGAACCCTTTGTGTTTTGGGTGGGGTACCATCAGTAACTTACTGGTTAGCCATTTTAACATCATAGAACCCTTTGTGTTTTGGGTGGGGCACCATCAGTAACTTACTGGTTAGCCATTTTAACATCATAGAACCCTTTGTGTTTTGGGTGGGGCACCATCAGTAACTTACTGGTTAGCCATTTTAACATCATAGAACCCTTTGTGTTTTGGGTGGGTACCATCAGTAACTTACTGGTTAGCCATTTTAACATCATAGAACCCTTTGTGTTTTGGGTGGGGTACCATCAGTAACTTACTGGTTAGCCATTTTAACATCATGGAACCCTTTGTGTTTTGGGTGGGGTACCATCAGTAACTTACTGGTTAGCTATTTTAACATCATGGAACCCTTTGTGTTTTGGGGTGGGGTACCATCAGTAACTTACTGGTTAGCCATTTTAACATCATAGAACCCTTTGTGTTTTGGGTGGGTACTATCAGTAACTTACTGGTTAGCCATTTTAACATCATAGAACCCTTTGTGTTTTGGGGTGGGGTACTATCAGTAACTTACTGGTTAGCCATTTTAACATCATGGAACCCTTTGTGTTTTGGGTGGGTACTATCAGTAACTTACTGGTTAGCCATTTTAACATCATAGAACCCTTTGTGTTTTGGGGTGGGGTACCATCAGTAACTTACTGGTTAGCCATTTTAACATCATGGAACCCTTTGTGTTTTGGGTGGGGTACCATCAGTAACTTACTGGTTAGCCATTTTAACATCATGGAACCCTTTGTGTTTTGGGGTGGGGTACCATCAGTAACTTACTGGTTAGCCATTTTAACATCATGGAACCCTTTGTGTTTTGGGTGGGGTACCATCAGTAACTTACTGGTTAGCCATTTTAACATCATGGAACCCTTTGTGTTTTGGGGTGGGGTACCATCAGTAACTTACTGGTTAGCCATTTTAACATCATGGAACCCTTTTTGTTTTGGGTGGGTACCATCAGTAACTTACTGGTTAGCCATTTTAACATCATGGAACCCTTTGTGTTTTGGGGTGGGGTACCATCAGTAACTTACTGGTTAGCCATTTTAACATCATGGAACCCTTTGTGTTTTGGGTGGGTACCATCAGTAACTTACTGGTTAGCCATTTTAACATCATAGAACCCTTTGTGTTTTGGGTGGGGTACCATCAGTAACTTACTGGTTAGCCATTTTAACATCATAGAACCCTTTGTGTTTTGGGTGGGGCACCATCAGTAACTTACTGGTTAGCCATTTTAACATCATAGAACCCTTTGTGTTTTGGGTGGGGTACCACCAGTAACTTAATGGTTAGCCATTTTAACATCATAGACCCCTTTGTGTTTTGGGTGGGGTACCATCAGTAACTTACTGGTTAGCCATTTTAACATAATGGAACCCTTTGTGTTTTGGGTGGGGTACCATCAGTAACTTACTGGTTAGCCATTTTAACATCATGGAACCCTTTGTGTTTTGGGGTGGGGTACCATCAGTAACTTACTGGTTAGCCATTTTAACATCATAGAACCCTTTGTGTTTTGGGTGGGTACTATCAGTAACTTACTGGTTAGCCATTTTAACATCATAGAACCCTTTGTGTTTTGGGGTGGGGTACTATCAGTAACTTACTGGTTAGCCATTTTAACATCATGGAACCCTTTGTGTTTTGGGTGGGTACTATCAGTAACTTACTGGTTAGCCATTTTAACATCATAGAACCCTTTGTGTTTTGGGGTGGGGTACCATCAGTAACTTACTGGTTAGCCATTTTAACATCATGGAACCCTTTGTGTTTTGGGTGGGGTACCATCAGTAACTTACTGGTTAGCCATTTTAACATCATGGAACCCTTTGTGTTTTGGGTGGGGTACCATCAGTAACTTACTGGTTAGCCATTTTAACATCATAGAACCCTTTGTGTTTTGGGGTGGGGTACTATCAGTAACTTACAGGTTAGCCATTTTAACATCATGGAACCCTTTGTGTTTTGGGGTGGGGTACTATCAGTAACTTACTGGTTAGCCATTTTAACATCATGGAACCCTTCGTGTTTTGGGGTGGGGTACTATCAGTAACTTACTGGTTAGCTATTTTAACATCATGGAACCCTTTGTGTTTTGGGTGGGTACTATCAGTAACTTACTGGTTAGCCATTTTAACATCATGGAACCCTTCGTGTTTTGGGGTGGGGTACTATCAGTAACTTACTGGTTAGCTATTTTAACATCATGGAACCCTTTGTGTTTTGGGTGGGTACTATCAGTAACTTACTGGTTAGCCATTTTAACATCATGGAACCCTTTGTGTTTTGGGGTGGGGTACTATCAGTAACTTACTGGTTAGCCATTTTAACATCATAGAACCCTTTGTGTTTTGGGTGGGTACTATCAGTAACTTACTGGTTAGCCATTTTAACATCATGGAACCCTTTGTGTTTTGGGTGGGTACTATCAGTAACTTACTGGTTAGCCATTTTAACATCATGGAACCGTTTGTGTTTTGGGTGGGTACTATCAGTAACTTACTGGTTAGCCATTTTAACATCATAGAACCCTTTGTGTTTTGGGTGGGTACTATCAGTAACTTACTGGTTAGCCATTTTAACATCATGGAACCCTTTGTGTTTTGGGTGGGGTACCATCAGTAACTTACTGGTTAGCTATTTTAACATCATGGAACCCTTTGTGTTTTGGGGTGGGGTACCATCAGTAACTTACTGGTTAGCTATTTTAACATCATGGAACCCTTTGTGTTTTGGGGTGGGGTACCATCAGTAACTTACTGGTTAGCCATTTTAACATCATGGAACCCTTCGTGTTTTGGGGTGGGGTACCATCAGTAACTTACTGGTTAGCCATTTTAACATCATAGAACCCTTTGTGTTTTGGGTGGGTACTATCAGTAACTTACTGGTTAGCCATTTTAACATCATGGAACCCTTCGTGTTTTGGGGTGGGTACTATCAGTAACTTACTGGTTAGCCATTTTAACATCATAGAACCCTTTGTGTTTTGGGTGGGTACTATCAGTAACTTACTGGTTAGCCATTTTAACATCATGGAACCCTTTGTGTTTTGGGTGGGTACTATCAGTAACTTACTGGTTAGCCATTTTAACATCATAGAACCCTTTGTGTTTTGGGGTGTGGTACTATCAGTAACTTACTGGTTAGCCATTTTAACATCATGGAACCCTTTGTGTTTTGGGGTGGGGTACCATCAGTAACTTACTGGTTAGCCATTTTAACATCATGGAACCCTTCGTGTTTTGGGGTGGGGTACCATCAGTAACTTACTGGTTAGCCATTTTAACATCATGGAACCCTTTGTGTTTTGGGTGGGTACTATCAGTAACTTACTGGTTAGCCATTTTAACATCATGGAACCCTTTGTGTTTTGGGTGGGTACTATCAGTATCTTACTGGTTAGCCATTTTAACATCATAGAACCCTTTGTGTTTTGGGTGGGTACTATCAGTAACTTACTGGCTAGCCATTTTAACATCATGGAACCCTTCGTGTTTTGGGGTGGGTACTATCAGTAACTTACTGGTTAGCCATTTTAACATCATGGAACCCTTTGTGTTTTGGGGTGGGTACTATCAGTAACTTACTGGTTAGCCATTTTAACATCATGGAACCCTTTGTGTTTTGGGTGGGTACCATCAGTAACTTACTGGTTAGCCATTTTAACATCATGGAACCCTTTGTGTTTTGGGGTGGGGTACCATCAGTAACTTACTGGTTAGCCATTTTAACATCATGGAACCCTTTGTGTTTTGGGGTGGGGTACTATCAGTAACTTACTGGTTAGCTATTTTAACATCATGGAACCCTTTGTGTTTTGGGTGGGTACTCTCAGTAACTTACTGGTTAGCCTTTTTAACATCATGGAACCCTTTGTGTTTTGGGTGGGTACTATCAGTAACTTACTGGTTAGCCATTTTAACATCATGGAACCCTTTGTGTTTTGGGGTGGGTACCATCAGTAACTTACTGGTTAGCCATTTTAACATCATGGAACCCTTTGTGTTTTGGGTGGGTACCATCAGTAACTTACTGGTTAGCCATTTTAACATCATGGAACCCTTTGTGTTTTGGGTGGGTACTATCAGTAACTTACTGGTTAGCCATTTTAACATCATGGAACCCTTTGTGTTTTGGGTGGGTACTATCAGTAACTTACTGGTTAGCCATTTTAACATCATGGAACCCTTTGTGTTTTAGGGTGGGGTACTATCAGTAACTTACTGGTTAGCTATTTTAACATCATGGAACCCTTTGTGTTTTGGGTGGGTACTATCAGTAACTTACTGGTTAGCCATTTTAACATCTTGGTTGTTTTTGTGATCCTTTTTCATTCTTGTACAGTAATGCCAAATTAAAAGTTGAAGTTCCTTTCTGTTCTATTATGGTGCTAAGGTACTAAGGTAGAGGACTCGGTTGTATATAGGTCTGTCTCACAGCATAGATTTGATCTCAATGAGAATAACCTGTATAACTAAATGTTAAATTAAGTATGAAGGACATTTTTATTTATTTATCTAGACAAGTCAGTTAAGAACAAAATCTTATTTTACAATGACCGCCTACACCCGGCCAAACCCGGACGACACTGAGCCAATTGTGCGCCGTCCTATGGGACTCCCGATCGCGGTCGGTTGTGATACAGCCCGGGATCGAACCAGGGTCTGATGTGACGCCTCTAGCACTGAGATGCAGTGCTTTAGACCTCTGCGACACTTGGGCTGTTGGGTATTTACAGCACACAACTGTTAGCCTATATGACAGGAGTTGTTGAACTAGAGCTAACATGTTTGATGGAGACAAACAATGACATCTTCCACCTGGCTATTGGTATGGAAGCCATGAGTTTCTGGAATGTGTCTTAAATAGCTCCCTATTCCCTATATAGTGCACTACTTTTGACCAGGGCCCATAGGGAAGTAGTGTACAATGTAGGGACTAGGGGGCCATTTGGTGTGTTGTCTCTGTCAATAGAGCGGTTCAGAGTGGAGAGGGGAAACATGGCTATGCTACTTCTCACAGTTAAACAGCACAGCTCTGTTTTCACACTGACCAGTGTCTTTACACTTAAATAGAGGACATTGTTCTTGGTTGGAGGGTTTTACTTTACTCACTCACTCATCGTCAACCCACAATACACACACACACACACACACACACACAGCCTATGCATGCATGGACACACACACACACACACACACACACACAGCCTATGCATGCATGGACACACACACACACACACACACACACACACACACACACCCTCTACTAGTTCAAACACACACACACACACACACACACACACACACACACAGCCTATGCATGCATGGACACACACACACACACACCCTCTACTAGTTCAAACACACACACACACACACACAGCCTATGCATGCATGGACACACACACACACACACCCTCTACTAGTTCAAACACACACACACACCCTCTACTAGTTCACACACACACACACACACACACACACACACACACACACACACCCTCTACTAGTTCAAACACACACACACACACAGCCTTTAAGTAAAGGCTTTCTGTCACACATTTCTCAAGGCTGCAGGAATGTAAGCACTGGGAGCACAGAGAGACTCAGTGTCCCCCATTTTTTTTGTTGTCTCAGTTGAAAGAGCTAGTGATGGTGAGACAGAATGGGCCCTGTGTTTTACTGTGAAGCCCATCGTCACTGAACACCAACGACAACACGCATTCCTTCAATCAGAACGTCAACAGTCACAATGCCGCCGGCAATGACTCACCCAATGGCGTCACACAGCGTCAGGTTAAGGGCTCGCCTCGCTTTGCCGTTGGAAAGACAGGAATTAAATGTCTAGATTGATTTTCACCGGGCGTGGTAAGGAGGTTGGTATATTGGTCCAATGTGTAAATCTTAGAAAAATACTAAAGAGGTTCTATGTAGCCTACACTACCAACCATTTATGAAAAGACAGAAAACATTCAAAGAGGGTAATCAATCAGTTTATTTGTCACGTGCGCCGAATACAACAGGTGTAGGTAGACCTTACAGTGAAATGCTTACATACAGGCTCTAACCAATAGTACAAAAAAGGTATTAGGGCTAGGGGGGTTTGGAGGCCAGGGCTAGGGGAGTTTCAGAGGGCAGAGCCAGGGCTAGGGGGGTTTAGAGGCCTGTGATGTTTTATCTATTTCTAACATATGGCTTATTGACCATCCAGGAAACAGCTGTTTCTAAGCTGGTATAGAGAGGGGGAGCACCAGCTAAGACATCTGTAGTTGGTTCAGATATGTTAACCAGCTAGATGCTATCTGTAGTTGGTTCAGATATGTTAACCAGCTAGATGCTATCTGTAGTCGGTTCATCTAACCAGCTAGATGCTATCTGTAGTCGGTTCATCTAACCAGCTAAATGCTATCTGTAGTTGGTTCAGATATGTTAACCAGCTAGATGCTATCTGTAGTCGGTTCATCTAACCAGCTAGATGCTATCTGTACCCGGTTCAGGTTGTGGCATTTGCCAGTTCCAGCAAACCAGGTGTGTCTGCATTAAAACGCTGGCATCTCCACTTCCACTGAAACCACGTCATGCCTTGACTTGACGTGATATTTTTCTGAAGTGAAGGCTAACATGTTTTTTTCCCCTAGGTCCTTGTGGAAGATAGCTTAGCAGCCTAGTAGCACTCACAGACTGGCATTCTCCTTGAGGCAAGACCTTGGAAATGTACAGCTTTGGGAAAACAAAAAAAAGACTTTCAAAGAAATATGATTGAGTTTTCAAAGTAGACAGTTTGTTTTGTGTTTTCTGAGAGAGAGAGGGAGAGATGGAGAGGGAGAGAGAGAGGTCACAACACTCAAGGGAGTGATTGAAAAAGCTTCTTCCACTTTCACCAATACAAAAGTGGTTATCTCCACCCTGCTACCACGAAAACACTTTCCCCCTACAACCGTAAACAGATAGCACCATACTGGTGAATGCAAGCATTTCCCGTGACTGTGGCCCATCACTCCACCCTGGACATGGACATCCTTTATGACCAGGTCCATCTTTACAGGGCAGCAGTTCCCACTTTTGCCAAGACCCTGAAGGACATCACCCTCAACCGCAGACCCAGCACTTCACACAGGAGCAACGACACCCCTCCCGGGCTGGCGGGACCCCCAAACGCTTCACCATCTGGTAGTCCGACGAACTAATCTGGATTTGGCGGATTCCAGGCAAACTCTACCTGCCAAAATACATAGTGCCAACTGTAAAGTTTGGTGGAGGAGGACTAATGGTCTGGGATTGTTTTTCATGGTTCGTGTTAGGCCACTTTAGTTCCAGTGAAGGGAAATCTTAATGCTACCACATACAATGACATTCTAAACAATTCTGTGCTTCCAATTTTGTGGCAACAGTTTGGGGTAGGCCCTTTCCTATTTCAACATGACAATGTCCCCGTGCACAAAGCAAGGTCCATACAGAAATGGTTTGTCGAGAATTCTGGGGAATAACTTGACTAGCTTGTACAGATCCCTGACCTCAACCCCCGCCCGACCTCACTAACGCTCTTTTGACTAAATGGAAGCAAGTTCCCGCAGCGATGTTCCAACATCTAGTGGAAAGCCTTCCCAGAAGAGTGGAGGCTGTTATAGCAGCAATGTTCCAACATCTAGTGGAAAGCCTTCCCAGAAGAGTGGAGGCTGTTATAGCAGCAATGTTCCAACATCTAGTGGAAAGCCTTCCCAGAAGAGTGGAGGCTGTTATAGCAGCAATGTTCCAACATCTAGTGGAAAGCCTTCCCAGAAGAGTGGAGGCTGTTATAGCAGCAATGTTCCAACATCTAGTGGAAAGCCTTCCCAGAAGAGTGGAGGCTGTTATAGCAGCAATGTTCCAACATCTAGTGGAAAGCCTTCCCAGAAGAGTGGAGGCTGTTATAGCAGCAATGTTCCAACATCTAGTAGAAAGCCTTCCCGGAAGAGTGGAGGCTGTTATAGCAGCAATGTTCCAACATTAGTAGAAAGCCTTCCCAGAAGAGTGGAGGCTGTTATAGCAGCAATGTTCCAACATCTAGTAGAAAGCCTTCCCAGAAGAGTGGAGGCTGTTATAGCAGCAATGTTCCAACATCTAGTAGAAAGCCTTCCCAGAAGAGTGGAGGCTGTTATAGCAGCAATGTTCCAACATCTAGTGGAAAGCCTTCCCAGAAGAGTGGAGGCTATTATAGCAGCAAAGGGGGGACCAACTCCATATTAATGTCCATGATTTTGATGAGCAGGTGTCCACATATTTTTGGTAATGTGGCGTTTTTGAGCGATCAGCTTCCCTGTCAAATGTAATCATTTTAGTTAGACTACCTAAGACAACCTAATAAAAACAACATTGACCACCGGTTTGATGAAGAATGCAAAAAGCTGAGAAAGGATTTGAGTAACCATAAACACCCTAAACATCCGATCGAACATCTCCGGAGAGACCTGAAAATAGCTGTGCAGCAATGCTCCCCCTCCAACCTGACAGAACTTGAGAGAATCTGCAGAGAAGAATGGGAGAAACTCTCCCCAAATACAGGTGTGCCAAGCTTGTAGGGTCATACCCAAGAAGACTCGATGCTGTATTCGCTGCCAAGGGTGCTTCAACAAAGTACTGAGTAAAGGGTCTGAATAATTATGTAAATGTGATTTTACAATTTTTAGCAAAAAGAAGTTGAGGTCTGAGTACTTTCCAGTGTATAAATCAATGAATTGGCGAGCGCACTGGGACAGTCTGCCGCACCCGGGCCCTGGGACAGTCTGCCGCACCCGGGCCCTGGGACAGTCTGCCGCACCCGGGCCCTGGGACAGTCTGCCGCACCCGGGCCCTGGGACAGTCTGCCGCACCCGGGCCCTGGGACAGTCTGCCGCACCCGGGCCCTGGGACAGTCTGCCGCACCCGGGCACTGGGACAGTCTGCCGCACCCGGGCCCTGGGACAGTCTGCCGCACCCAGGCACTGGGACAGTCTGCCGCACCCGGGCACTGGGACAGTCTGCCGCACCCGGGCACTGGGACAGTCTGCCGCACCCGGGCCCTGGGACAGTCTGCCGCACCCGGGCACTGGGACAGTCTGCCGCACCCGGGCACTGGGACAGTCTGCCGCACCCGGCCTCTCCCTAGTAGACTTTGAAGTCAAATGTCTACTGTTTGCTGATGGTGTTTCTGTCCTCAACCAAGGAGGGCCTACAGCAGCACCAAGATCTTCTGCACAAATTTTGTTAAAATAATGGTGTTCCAAAAAAAGGTCCAGTTGCCCAGGACCAGAAATACAAAATTCCACCTAGACACCATTGCCCTAGAGCACACAAACTGTACCTACCTTAGCGAGAGACTAACCACCTAACCACCTAATTCGCTAACCACCTAAAAGGAAGCGATTCCCCAACCTTCCAACGATGCCATCACCTACAGAGAAATTAACCTGGAGAAGAGCCTCCTAAGCAAGCTGGTCCTGGGGCTCTGTTACAAACACAAACACACCCCACAGAGCCCAAGGACAGCAGCACAATTACACCCAATCAAATCATGAGAAAACAAAAAGATAATTACTTGACACATTGGAAGGAATTAACAAAAAACAGAGCAAACTAGAATGCTATTTGGCCCTAAACAGAGAGTACACAGTGGCAGTATACCTGACCACTGTGACTGACCCAAACTTAAGGAAAGCTTTGACTATATACAGACTCAGTGAGCATAGCCTTGCTATTGAGAGAGGCCGTCGAAGGCAGACATGGCTCTCAAGAGAAGACAGGCCAAGGGCTCACTGCCCACAAAATGAGGTGGAAACTGAGCTGCACTTCCTAACCTCCTGCCAAATGTATGACCATATTAGAGACACATATTTCCCTCAGATTTCACAGACCCACAAAGAATTTGAAAACGAGAGAGAGAGAGAGAGCCTTTGAAGTTTCAGTAATCCATCCATTCGTAGGCTCAGATGTTTTTCTCCAGGCCTCTTCACTCCTCCATGTCCAAAACCTTTCCTCTTGATTTGTTTTTAGACCTTGATATTGGATAGTACTAACACAGAACTGTTGTTTTTAGACCTTGATATTGGATATTACTAACACAGAACTGTTGTTTTTAGACCTTGATATTGGATAGTACTAACACAGAACTGTTGTTTTTAGACCTTGATATTGGATAGTACTAACACAGAACTGTTGTTTTTAGACCTTGATATTGGATAGTACTAACACAGAACTGTTGTTTTTATACAGTTATTTTAGCAGAAAGCCTCCCACCTGGTTGGTTTACATGTGCTGTTTTGAATCTATATAATATATATTTTTTAAATGGCTTTGATTAGGCAGGTCAAAAATATATGATTTACAATGACGACCTGTCAAGAGGCTGTGGGGCAGGGATGCCAGGGGAGCCAGGGATGCCAGGGGAGACAGGGATGCCAGGGGAGCCAGGGATGCCAGGGGAGCCAGGGATGCCAGGGGAGCCAGGGATGCCAAGGGAGCCAGTGATGCCAGGGGAGCCAGTGATGCCAGGGGAGCCAGGGATGCCAGGGGAGCCAGGGATGCCAGGGACGCCAGGGGAGCCAGGGATGCCAGGGACGCCAGGGGAGCCAGTGCGCAATGCTGCTCACTGCCACTGTCATCCTCTTGGCCGAAGGAAAAGTGACATGCTGCTTTCTCGGCTGCTGCTCCTGCAGATATAGCTCCTCCCACCAGCCCCCACTGCCATGCATGATAGAGAGCTGTGATTGGTCACAAATGTAAGCAAAGTTAGAAATGATTAGATTTTAGTCAAATATAATATATGTTTGGGCTTCTTGCAGTCAATTTGCAGTTTACAAATTATTTATGCATATCCATTTGAAGAAAAATTTGTCCCGTGGCGGAATGTAGTCTAATCAACAACAGGACAATGTGGTCACTTCTAACTTCAATGTTAATGGCACAAACACATAGCCTACTGTCTCCTTCCACCTCTCCTCCTCTACCCTCCTTCTCCTCTTTCCACCTCTCCTCCTCTACCCTCCCTCTCCTCCTCTACCCTCCTTCTCCTCCTTCCACCTCTCCTCCTCTACCCTCCTTCCACCTCTCCTCCTCTACCCTCCTTCTCCCCCTTCCATCTCTCCTCCTCTACCCTCCTTCTCCTCCTTCCACCTCTCCTCCTCCTTCCTCCTCTACACTCCTTCACCTCCTTCTACCTTGCCTCCTCCTCCTTCCACCTCTCCTCCTGTACACTCCTTCTCCTCCTTCCACCTCTCCTCTTCTACCCTCCTTCTCCTCCTCTACCCTCCTTCTCCTCCTTCCACCTCTCCTCTTCTACCCTCCTTCTCCTCTACCCTCCTTCTCCTCCTTGCACCTCTCCTCTTCTACCCTCCTTCTCCTCCTTCCACCTCTCCTCCTCTACCCTCCTCCTCCTCCTTCCACCTCCTCTTCTACCCTCCTTCTCCTCCTTCCACCTCTCCTCTTCTACCCTCCTTCTCCTCCTCTACCCTCCTTCTCCTCCTTCCAACTCTCCTCTTCTACCCTCCTTCTCCTCCTTCCACCTCTCCTCCTCTACCCTCCTTCCACCTCTCCTCTTCTACCCTCCTTCTCCTCCTTCCACCTCTCCTCCTCTACCCTCCTTCTCCTCCTTCCACCTCTCCTCCTCTACCCTCCTTCTCCTCCTTCCACTTCTCCTCTTATACCCTCCTTCTCCTCCTCCTCCTCTTTCTCTTCTTTGATATGAATGTTTTATAATTAGTCACCCATCTTCCACCTTTAATAATTATTTGATGGTATTATCATTAACATCAAGAATGGGTCCTCTTCTCTGTGTTGTCCTGTGCTTCAGTTTTGACCTTTGACCTTGCTGCCTGGATCTTTTCCTATCCACTTTAGAGAGAAGAGACAGAGAGGACAGGCGCGTCACAAATGACATCTTATTCCACTCATAGTTCACTACCTTTTACCAGAGCACTATGTAGGGAAAAGGTTGTTATTTGGGACTCATCCCAGGATAGAGGGAGAGAGGGAGACTTAGAGATCGGAAGAGGGTAGATGGGAGGGGGATAAGGGGGGAGAGGGTAGATAGGGGGAGAGGGTAGATGAGGGGGAGAGGGTAGATGAGGGGGAGAGGGTAGATGAGGGGGAGAAGGGGTAGATGAGGGGGAGAAGGGGGAGAAGGGTAGATAGGGGTAGATGGTGGGGAGAGGGGGAGAAGGGTAGATAGAGGGTGGATTTAAGGAGAGGGTAGATAGAGGGTGGATTTAAGGAGAGGGTAGATTGGAGGAGAGGGTAGATTGGAGGAGAGGGTAGATTGGAGGAGAGGGTAGATTGGAGGAGAGGGTAGATTGGAGGAGAGGGTAGATTGGAGGAGAGGGTAGATTGGAGCAGAGGGGGAGAGGGTAGATGGGAGGAGAGGGTAGATTGGAGCAGAGGGGGAGAGGGTAGATGGGAGGAGAGGGTAGATTGTCGCCTGGGCCGGCCAGGCTGGGGTGGGCTGGTTTCTTGTACAGTATTATGTCTCTGATAAGAGAGTAAGAAGAGGATTTACAGACCTGGAGCCTGGGGAAACAGTGATGTATAATCACCCTGCCATCTGTCCTTGCTCAATGGTTGTGACAGCCAGGCCAGGGTGTGAGTCTGTGCTGCCGGGGAACTTGTAACACCTACACCAGCATTCTGTATGGCAAGCAGGTAAGGGACCGGAAGCTATGCAGAATGTCTATTACAGTGATAGGTTAGGCCACGCGTAGAAATGTGGTCATGGTGTAAGTAATGTGAAATCATAGTTGTCCTATGATTACAGCTATTGTTGTAGGACACAGAGTTGTTCTCGGTCATGCTGGTCATGTAAGGAAATGCAATATCTTAAAGGATTGAAAGAATTTCAGCAGTGAGCTGCTCCAGATTTGAGTTGATCAGGGTTTAGCAGGGTGTATCATTGTTGTAGATGTGAGGTTAGCTTGGGTTTAGCAGGGTGTACCAGTGTTCTAGTGAGGTTAGCTAGGGTTTAGCAGGGTGCATCAGTGTTCTAGATGTGAAGTTAGCTAGGGTTTAGCAGGGTGTATCAGTGTTCTAGATGTGAAGTTAGCTAGGGTTTAGCAGGGTGTATCAGTGTTCTAGATGTGAAGTTAGCTAGGGTTTAGCAGGGTGTATCAATGTTCTAGTGAGGTTAGCTAGGGTTTAGCAGGGTGTATTAGTGTTCTAGTGAGGTTAGCTATGGTTTAGCAGGGTGTATCAGTGTTCTAATGAGGTTAGCTAGGGTTTAGCAGGGTGTATCAGTGTTCTAGATGTGAGGTTAGCTAGGGTTTAGCAGAGTGTATCAGGGTGCTTTAGCCAGCCGTAGGGGCGTTGTCTGGGGGGTAGTGGTGCTTGGCGGGAGGCTGTGCCTGCTGTGACAGAAGAGGCCAGCTGTCAACCAACTGTCTCCTACCAACTGTGTGTGTGTGTGTGTCTGTGTGTGTGTGTGTGTGGTCAAAGGACCACCAGCCATGCCCTCAATGCTGAGACAGACAGACAGCTGGGGGCAGTTGGCAGGACACACAAACACGCACACACACACACAGACACACATATATTTGGGGATGTAATAGTTTGTTCACTCTTTCAATATTGTATTTTTTTCCAATTAGGTCCTACTATCAGAATGTGATTATTGATTAGATGGATCATTTGATTAGGTCCTAGGCCTACAACTTTTCAAATCAAATTGTATTTGTCACATGCGCCGAATACAACAGGTGTAGATAACGATAACAGGTGTTATTGTGAAATGCTTAACCAACAGTGCAGTTCAAGAAATGGAGCCAAGAAAATATTTACTAAATAAACTGAAAAAAATAAAAATAATTCTAAAATAAAATGACATAAAAATGACGAGGCTATATACAGGGGGTACCGGTGACAAGTCAATGTGCCGGGGTACAGATTAGTCAAGGTAATTTGTAAAGTGACTATGCATTGATGATAAACAGGTGGGGGGTGGGGGGGGGGGGGGGGGGGGGCATTTGATTAATTGTTCAGCATTCTGATGGCTTGGGGGTCGCTGTTAAGGAGCCTTTTGGTCCAAGACTTGGCGCACAGGTAAAACTTGCCTTGCGGTAGCAGAGAACAATATTTTGTGTCTTCCTGCTACAGTACATCACAGCTCAGTCACTGAGGCCAAGCTTCCTGACATCCAGGACCTCTATACCAGGCGGTGTCTTGCTTGGCCATGCAGTTGTGGGTAAACTGGGAGTACAGGAGGGGACTAAGCACACAGCCCTGTGGGGCCCCAGTGTTGAGGATCAGTGCGGTGGATGTGTTGTTACCTACCCTTACTACCTGGGGGCAGCCCTTCAGGAAGTCCAGGATCCAGTTGCAGAGGGAGGTGTTTAGTCCCTGGGTCCTTAGCTTAGTGATGAGCTTTGTGGGCATTATGGTGTTGAACACTGAGCTGTAGTTAATGAACAGCATTCTCACATAGGTGTTCCTTTGTCCAGGTGGGAAAGGGCATTGTGGAGTTCGATTGAGATTGCATCCTCTGTGGATCTATTGTGGCGGTATGTGAATTGGAGTGGGTCTAGATTTTCCGGCACAGGAACTATGGTGGTCTGTTTGAAACATGTAGGTATTACAGACTCGGTCAGGGAGAGGTTGAATATGTCAGTGAAGACACTTGCCAGTTGGTCCTTACATGCTTTGAATATACGTCCTGGTAATCTGTCTGGCTCCACGGCTTTTGCTCACATAGACTACGGAAAGCGTGATTACACAGTTATCCGGAACAGCTGGTGCTCTCATGCATGCTGCAGTATTGCTTGCCTCGAAGTGAGCATAAAATGCATTTAGCTCATCTGGTAGAATCGCACCACTGTGCAGCTCGCGGCTGGGTTACCCTTTTGTAGTCTGTAATATTTTTCAAACCCTGCCACATCTGACGAGCGTCAGAGCCGCTGTAGTAGTCCTGTATTGACACTTTGCCATGGTTTGCCGGAGGGCATATTGGGATTTCTTATAAGAGTCCCAATTATTGTCCCCCTCCTTGAAAGCGGCAGCTCTAGACTTAGCTCGGTGCGGATTTCACCTGTAATCCATGGCTTCTGGTTGGGAAATGCTGTCACTGTGGGGACGACATCTTCGATGAAGCCATTGACTGAGGTCGTGTTCTCCTCAATGCCATTGGATGAATCGCGGAACATATTCCAGTCTGTGCTAGAAAAATAGTCTTGTGGCGTTGCATCCGCATAATCTGACCACTTCTGTATTGAGATACAGTAACTAGCTGTTCCTAGACACTGTAACACAGCTGATTCTAGACACTGTAATACAGCTGATCCTAGACACTGTAATACAGCTGATCCAAGATAATGTAACTAGCTGCTCCGAGATACTGTAACTGGCTGATCCTAGACTCTTTAACTAGCTGATCCTAGACTCTGTAGCTAGCTGATCCTAGACTCTGTAACTAGCTGATCCTAGACACTGTAGCTAGCTGATCATATAATCTGTAACTAGCTGATCATAGAATCTGTAACTAGCTGATCCTAGACTCTGTAACTAGCTGATCCTAGAATCTGTAACTAGCGGATCCTAGATACTGTAACTAGCGGATCCTAGATACTGTGTCTAGCTGATCCTAGATACTCATATCTTACATTGATGAGATCAAGATGACTGTATGTCTGTAGTCATGGCAGCCGTCATATCTCACATTGATGAGATCTAGATGACTGTAGTCATGGCAGCCATCATATCTCACATCGATGAGATCTAGATGACTGTATGTCTGTAGTCATGGCAGCCGTCATATCTCACATTGATGAGATCTAGATGACTGTATGTCTGTAGTCATGGCAGCCGTCATATCTCACATTGATGAGATCTAGATGACTGTATGTCTGTAGTCATGGCAGCCGTTATATCTCACATTGATGAGATCTAGATGACTGTAGTCATGGCAGCCATCATATCTCACATCGATGAGATCTAGATGACTGTATGTCTGTAGTCATGGCAGCCGTCATATCTCACATTGATGAGATCTAGATGACTGTATGTCTGTAGTCATGGCAGCCGTCATATCTCACATTGATGAGATTTAGATGACTTTATGTCTGTAGTCATGGCAGCCGTTATATCTCACATTGATGAGATCTAGATGACTGTATGTCTGTAGTCATGGCAGCCGTCATATCTCACATTGATGAGATCTAGATGACTGTATGTCTGTAGTCATGGCAGCCGTCATATCTCACATTGATGAGATCTAGATGACTGTATGTCTAGTCATGGCAGCCGTCATATCTCACATTGATGAGATCTAGATGACTGTATGTCTGTAGTCATGGCAGCCGTCATATCTCACATTGATGAGATCTAGATGACTGTATGTCTGTAGTCATGGCAGCCGTCATATCTCACATTGATGAGATCTAGATGACTGTATGTCTGTAGTCATGGCTGCCGTCATATCTCACATTGATGAGATCTAGATGACTGTATGTCTGTTGTCATGGCAGCCGTCATATCGTCTCAATGGAGAAACAAATCAGCTGGAAGGGCTGTTTTTCTTCCGTTGCCTTGCTGCTCTGGAATATTGCATTTTTTATATGTACTGCAGCCTATTACAACAAGAATCATTTTAACAATGCGTTTTTCTTCCCATTGCTTGCTTGAATATTACATTGACGATATGTAACATTGAAGACGTTGAATAAGGCATTTTTCTTTCCATTGTCTTTATAGAATATTCCATTGATGAGATCTAGCCTAGCCTATTCTAGTGTTGTCTGTGTGTATTATTCAAGGATTGGGTCCTGCTTAGACCCTCCACCCTATTCAAGGTTGTCACGAATTAGCCTAAACTAAGCAGCTCAGTGGATATCCCTAGTGGTCCTAGTCCTGTAATCTTCAGAAAATTGACCGTTGGGCAGCATCATGTTTATTTTAAGCCTTGTTACATGTCTAAATTACACACAAAAAATGAGGGTTCCTCAAGGGTTCTTTGGAAGGGTGATGCTTCTATGTGTAACCGTACTGACCCTAAAGAACCCTTGGAGCCCTTCAATGGTTCTTTGCAGTTTAAAAAAAAGGGTTATTTCCTCTTTTAGTGATCATTCAAATGTAGGGGCGGGTGATATACTATTTTGGGCCGTGGTTTTCTCATTCAAGTGGATCTAATCTGTTGTTATTACATGTTATATGTGATCATGGCCAGTGCCAGTGTCTTGTGAAACACTCTTGTATGGCCTTGTGTCAAATTGACAACGGTTGTGTCAGTAGTTCTCAATTCTCTCCTGATTCAACATGTTAACAAACACAATATTAAAACCTAGGGAATTTTAACTATATATTATGGCTATTAAAACAGAATAAAAAAAACCCTGTATGGTTCTAAATAAGAACCTTTGTGATTGAGAAACAGTCTTTTATAGAACTATTCTCAATAAAGGTTCTATAAAGAACCATAAAAAGGGTTCTATATAGCCCCAAAAAGGGTTGTAACCATAATGGAACCCTTTTTTGGTCCTATGTAGAACCTTTTTTAATGGTTCTTTTATAGAACCTTAGGAAACGGTTCTTTATAGAACCATGCAGGTTTTCATTTAGAACATTACGATCATGGTTCTCTATACAGTGTATTCTGAAAGTATTCAGACCCCTTGACTTTTTCCACATTTTGTTACGTTACAACCTTATTCTAAAATGCATACTTGATAAATGTTTTCCCTGAACATTCTACACACAATACCCCATAATGACGAAGCGAAAACAGGTTTTTAGAAATGTTTGCTAATTTATTAAATATAAAAAATAGAAATACCTTAATTACGTAAGGAATCAGACCCTTTTCTATGAGACTCCAAATTGAGCTGAGGTGCATCCCGTTTCCATTAATCATCCTTGAGATGTTTCTACAACTTGATTGGAGTCCACCTGTGGTAAATTCAATTGATTGGACATGATTTGGAAAGGCACACACCTGTCTATATAAAGGTCCCACAGTTGACAGTGCATGTCAGAGCAAAAACCAAGACATGACGTCGAAGGAATTGTCCATAGAGCTCCGAGACAGGATTGTGTCGAGGAAGGGTACCAAAACATTTCTGCAGCATTGAAGGTCCCCATGCCCACTGTGATCTCCATCATGATTCAATGGAAGAAGTTTGGAACCACCAAGACATCCTAGAGCTGGCTGCCCGGCCAAACTAAGCAATCGGAGGAGAAGGGCCTTGGTCAGGGAGGTGACCAAGAACCCGATGGTCACTCTGACAGAGCTCCAGAGTTCATCTGTGGAGATGGGAGAACCTTTCAGAAGGACAACCATCTCTGCAGCACTCCACCAATCAGGCCTTTGTGGTAGAGTGGCAAGATGGAAGCCACTCCTCAGTAAAAGGCACAAGACAGCCCGCTTGGAGTTTGCCAAAAGGCACCTAAAGGCTCTCAGACCACGAGAAACATGATTCTCTAGTCTGATAAAACCAAGATTGAACTCTTCGGCCAGAATGCCAAGCATCACGTCTGTAGGAAGCCTGGCACCATCCCTATGGTGAAGCATGGTGGTGGCAGCATCATACTGTGGGGATGTTTTTCAGCGGCAGGGACTGGGAGACTAGTCAGGATCAAGGGAAAGATGAACAGAGCAAAGTACAGAGAGATCCTTGATGAAAACCTGCTCCAGAGCTTTCATAACCTAATAATAACATAATAATAGGACGACACCAAGCACACAGCAAAGACTATGCAGGAGTGGCGTCGGGACAAGTCTCTGAATGTCCTTGAGTGGCCCAGCTGGAACCCGGACTTGAAACCAATTCAACATCTCTGGAGAGACCTGAAAATAACTGTGCAGCAATGCTACCCATTCAACCTGACAGTGCTTTAGAGGATCTGCAGAGAAGAATGGGAGAAACTCCCCAAATACAGTTGTGCCGAGCTCCTAGCATCATAACCAAGAAGACTCAAGGCTGTAATCACTGCCAAAGGTGCTTCAACAAAGTACAAAGGGTCTGAATACTTATGTAAATGTGATATTGTCGTTTAAAAAAAAATCTGTTTTTGCTTTGCTTAACTATGGGTATTGTGTGTAGATTGATGTGGGGAAAAAAACAAACAATTTAATACATTTTAGAATAAGGCTGCAACGTAATAAAATGTTGGGAAAAGTCAAGGGGTCCGAATGCTTTCCAAATGCACTCTAGAACCTTCAAAAAACGGCTCCTTATAGGCTAGTACCAAAACGGGTTCCGCTATGGTTAACATGCCAAAGAACGCTTGTTTGGCACTGTGTCGAACCATTCGTTTTTTTTTTTGGGGTGTGTAGGATGTGAAAACATATAGCCTAGCCCTGCACTAGTTGTCAAGGTTAAACACAGTAAAAGCCTTTTGGTTGCTGTACATATACATTAGGCTAGCCCTGTGTGCTCCTATTTGATCGAAGTTCGCTAGAATCCTCAACACTGCTTACGGCTGCTTTTCCATCATCATAAACCCCCCCCCCCCCCCCCCCCCTCTACATGTTTAATTTAACATTGGCACACGGTCTGCTGTGTAGGATACTCCTCTTTGTCTAGTTAGATAAGCTACAACCCCGCCAGCCCTGCGTGTGTTCTCCTATTTATCTAGTATCTGTACCCCTCTACTATGCTCCTGGCTCTTCTTCCTGTATCACAACCCAATGTCTTCCTCTCTCTGTGCAGGAGTCAGTCAGCCCTATGCTCTGCTCTTAACTGTGGGCGTCAGTCTGTGTCACAGTATCTCTTCATGTTTAAAGTGTAGATCCACATAGCCTGTGTCCTCCTATTTGTCTAGTGCCACCCTGCCTTTGGCTCCCAGGTCCTACTCTGCTCTTGTGTGTCAGGCTGTGTAACAGTATCTCCACTACGTGCCCAGGAGAGGCCCATCTCAGGGAGAACTAGACATGAAGTATTCTAATTTCTGCTAAATGTAATTATCCGTAGCTACCTTCCCATTCTGAGGGCTTTATTCAGCTAAATGTAATTATCCACAACTCCCTTCCCATTCTGAGGGCTTTATTCAGCTAAATGTAAATATCCACTGCCCCCTTCCCATTCTGAGGGCTTTATTCAGCGAAATGTAAATATCCACAGCTCCCTTCCCATTCTGAGGGCTTTATTCAGCGAAATGTAATTATCCACAGCTCCCTTCCCATTCTGAGGGCTTTATTCAGCTAAATGTAAATATCCACAGCCCCCTTCCCATTCTGAGGGCTTTATTCAGCTAAATGTAAATATCCACAGCTCCCTTCCCATTCTGAGGGCTTTATTCAGCTAAATGTAATTATCCACAGCTCCCTTCCCATTCTGAGGGCTTTATTCAGCTAAATGTAATTATCCACAGCTCCCTTCCCATTCTGAGGGCTTTATTCAGCTAAATGTAAATATCCACAGCTCCCTTCCCATTCTGAGGGCTTTATTCAGCTAAATGTAATTATCCACAGCTCCCTTCCCATTCTGAGGGCTTTATTCAGCTAAATGTAATTATCCACAGCTCCCTTCCCATTCTGAGGGCTTTATTCAGCTAAATGTAATTATCCACAACTCCCTTCCCATTCTGAGGGCTTTATTCAGCTAAATGTAAATATCCACAGCTCCCTTCCCATTCTGAGGGCTTTATTCAGCTAAATGTAAATATCCACAGCTCCCTTCCCATTCTGAGGGCTTTATTCAGCTAAATGTAATTATCCACAACTCCCTTCCCATTCTGAGGGCTTTATTCAGCTAAATGTAATTATCCACAACTCCCTTCCCATTCTGAGGGCTTTATTCAGCTAAATGTAATTATCCACAACTCCCTTCCCATTCTGAGGGCTTTATTCAGCTAAATGTAATTATCCACAACTCCCTTCCCATTCTGAGGGCTTTATTCAGCTAAATGTAATTATCCACAACTCCCTTCCCATTCTGAGGGCTTTATTCAGCTAAATGTAATTATCCACAGCTCCCTTCCCATTCTGAGGGCTTTATTCAGCTAAATGTAATTATCCACAACTCCCTTCCCATTCTGAGGGCTTTATTCAGCTAAATGTAATTATCCACAGCTCCCTTCCCATTCTGAGGGCTTTATTCAGCTAAATGTAATCATCCACAGCTCCCTTCCCATTCTGAGGGCTTTATTCAGCTAAATGTAATTATCCACAGCTCCCTTCCCATTCTGAGGGCTTTATTCAGCTAAATGTAATTATCCACAGCTCCCTTCCCATTCTGAGGGCTTTATTCAGCAAAATGTAATCATCCACAGCTCCCTTCCCATTCTGAGGGCTTTATTCAGCAAAATGTAATCATCCACAGCTCCCTTCCCATTCTGAGGGCTTTATTCAGCTAAATGTAATCATCCACAGCTCCCTTCCCATTCTGAGGGCTTTATTCAGCTAAATGTAATCATCCACAGCTCCCTTCCCATTCTGAGGGCTTTATTCAGCTAAATGTAATTATCCACAGCTCCCTTCCCATTCTGAGGGCTTTATTCAGCTAAATGTAATCATCCACAGCTCCCTTCCCATTCCGAGGGTTTTAACAATCGTTGCATTGTTTCCTCCTTCCATGCTTTGTTTTGTTCCTTCTATTGTCTTCTCCTGCAGCGTTGCAGTGATATAATTCCAGAGATTTGAAGAGGAGAGTGATCATCGGCAGAGAGAGAGAGAAACACACGCTACTTCACAACCGCCCCATGAGTCCTATAATTGTGGCAGAGAGAGTAGTGAAAAAGCTGACTGCTGGTTTTAGTCCAGCTTTAATCAAAGCGGACACGTGTTTGGTTGTGTTCTCAGTACTCCAACTCTATTCCCAAGACTGTTTCCCACACTTCATTTTTCTTTTGCCTCAAATTAAAACCTAATTTGAGTGTCTTAAAGTGAAAGGCCTGGGTAGACTCTTTCACATCGATGGCCTAAACCACTAATGGAGAGTCAACCCGAAGGGCCTATGAGAAGTAGAACAAAACGTGAAGTATGACCTCAGCGTGTTGGACTGTTTGATTCAACATTAAAACATATTTTGATTGTTGGAAACCGCATTTTTCATTCCTGGGTAGCCTTTTTTTTTTTTTTTTGCCTATATCAACGTTCAAAAACCTCATGTATAAGAAATCAAACATGTACTGGCCCTACTAGGACCTATATTAAATACCAATACAAGTTTGTATATTTTGATCAAATATAGAACACGTGTTTTCACTGTTTTGTTTCCATCTCCAAAGGCTTTTGTTTAGAAGTGATAGCCCCCTGTCATATTACATTAGCCCAATAATAAAGTGTTTTAAACAAAGCTCAGAGGGGACCGGTGTGTGTTTACAAAACAGTAACACAACCCCTGCTCTTCTCTAAGACGATCATTTAATACATGTCCGCTGATAGTCTTCAGTAACACAAGCGGTCTAAACTTCATTCTATGAATCAAAAGTGTCCTATTGAATCTGGAGGTTAAGATGGCTGTCACATCCTATTGAATCTGGAGGTCAAGATGGCTGTCACATCCTATTGAATCTGGAGGTCAAGATGGCTGTCACATCCTATTGAATCTGGAGGTCAAGATGGCTGTCACATCCTATTGAATCTGGAGGTCAAGATGGCTGTCACATCCTATTGAATCTGGAGGTCAAGATGGCTGTCACATCCTATTGAATCTGGAGGTCAAGGTGGCTGTCACATCCTATTGAATCTGGAGGTTAAGATGGCTGTCACATCCTATTGAATCTGGAGGTTAAGATGGCTGTCACATCCTATTGAATCTGGGGGTTAAGATGGCTGTCACATCCTATTGAATCTGGAGGTCAAGATGGCTGTCACATCATATTGAATCTAGAGGTCAAGATGGCTGTTACATCCTATTGAATATGGAGGTCAATGTGGCTGTCACATCCTATTGAATCTGGAGGTCAAGATGGCTGTCACATCCTATTGAATCTGGAGGTCAAGATGGCTGTCACATCCTATTGAATATGGAGGTCAATGTGGCTGTCACATCCTATTGAATATGGAGGTCAATGTGGCTGTCACATCCTATTGAATCTAGAGGTTAAGATGGCTGTCACATCCTATTGAATCTGGAGGTCAAGATGGCTGTCACATCCTATTGAATCTAGAGGTCAAGATGGCTGTTACATCCTATTGAATCTAGAGGTCAAGATGGCTGTTACATCCTATTGAATCTAGAGGTCAAGATGGCTGTCACATCCTATTGAATCTAGAGGTCAAGATGGCTGTCACATCCTATTGAATCTGGAGGTCAAGGTGGCTGTCACATCCTATTGAATCTGGAGGTCAAGGTGGCTGTCACATCCTATTGAATATGGAGGTCAATGTGGCTGTCACATCCTATTGAATCTGGAGGTTAAGATGGCTGTCACATCCTATTGAATCTAGAGGTCAAGATGGCTGTCACATCCTATTGAATCTAGAGGTCAAGATGGCTGTCACATCCTATTGAATCTAGAGGTCAAGATGGCTGTCACATCCTATTGAATCTAGAGGTCAAGATGGCTGTTACATCCTATTGAATCTAGAGGTCAAGATGGCTGTCACATCCTATTGAATCTGGAGGTCAAGATGGCTGTCACATCCTATTGAATCTGGAGGTCAAGATGGCTGTCACATCCTATTGAATCTGGAGGTCAAGATGGCTGTCACATCCTATTGAATCTAGAGGTCAAGATGGCTGTCACATCCTATTGAATCTAGAGGTCAAGATGGCTGTCACATCCTATTGAATCTAGAGGTCAAGATGGCTGTTACATCCTATTGAATCTAGAGGTCAAGATGGCTGTTACATCCTAATGAATATGGAGGTCAATGTGGCTGTCACATCCTATTGAATATGGAGGTCAATGTGGCTGTCACATCCTATTGAATCTGGAGGTCAAGATGGCTGTCACATCCTATTGAATCTGGAGGTTAAGATGAGAGGACCGGGCTATTGACACAGGGACCTGTAGTAACATGTTTTCAGTCCAGAAGGGATGAGAGGACCGGGCTATTGACACAGGGACCTGTAGTAACATGTTTTCAGTCCAGAAGGGATGAGAGGACCAGGCTATTGACACAGGGACCTGTAGCAACCTCAGGTTATTTACAGGGCAGGTTGTTTAATCTCTTATATCAAAGCAGTAATTTTAGAAGGAGAAAACATATTTTCATTTCCCCTGTCTTCATGTTTTCACTCAGGAGGAATGATGGGACCGGGGTATTGATGCAGGGACCTAGGTATGTACAGGTCAGGTTGAATAAGGGCCTGCTTGTTTACAGACCAGAGCAGGTTGAAGGTTGAATCTCCCATATCAAAGCCATGATTACAAGTAGAAAAATAACACTTTATTGATCCATTTTCGGGAACAGTCTCGGTAATGTCTTCAGCTTTTTAACCACCCAAGACACAAAAACACACCCCCAACAGGTTGGAAACACAGTTTAGTGAGATGAGCAGCAGTTTCCATCAGATTCTGTTGTTACAACAGTTATGTTGTTCCTATAGCCTAGTTCCATCGGTTCTACAGTTCCTCAGTTCTACAGTTCCGCCACCAACTGTGTTAATTTATTGTGTTTGTGTTCCAAGATTCGCTGCCTGGTCCATCCTCTCCCATTTTCTCCTTCATAATTCACAGACTCATTGGAGTGCTGCTAAGAATAGCTTGTTATTAAGTTTCTTGGCATGGAGATACACACCACATTATGGTGCACACATATGGTGGAAGGATGCTCTCCTCCTACACCCTCCTATAGTATGCTCTGTAGAACTAGAAGGATGCTCTCCTCCTACACCCTCCTATAGTTTGCTCTGTAGAACTAGATGGATGCTCTCCTCCTATACCCTCCTATAGTATGCTTTGTAGAACTGGAAGGATGCTCTCCTCCTACACCCTCCTATAGTATGCTCTGTAGAACTAGATGGATGCTCTCCTCCTACACCCTCCTATAGTATGTTCTGTAAAACTAGATGGATGCTCTCCTCCTTCTGTTTGCTCTGTAGAACTAGATGGATGCTCTCCTCCTGTTTGCTCTGTAGAACTGGAAGGATGCTCTCCTCCTACACCCTCCTATAGTATGTTCTGTAAAACTAGATGGATGCTCTCCTCCTTCTGTTTGCTCTGTAGAACTAGATGGCTGCTCTCCTCCTGTTTGCTCTGTAGAACTAGATGGATGCTCTCCTACAGTATTCCCCATAGAACTAGATGGATGCTCTCCTACAGTATTCCCTATAGAACTAGATGGATGCTCTCCTACAGTATTCCCCATAGAACTAGATGGATGCTCTCCTACAGTATTCCCCATAGAACTAGATGGATGCTCTCCTACAGTATTCCCCATAGAACTAGATGGATGCTCTCCTACAGTATTCCCCATAGAGCTAGATGGATGCTCTCCTACAGTATTCCCCATAGAACTAGATGGATGCTCTCCTACAGTATTCCCCATAGAACTAGATGGATGCTCTCCTACAGTATTCCCCATAGAACTAGATGGATGCTCTCCTACAGTATTCCCCATAGAACTAGATGGATGCTCTCCTACAGTATTCCCCATAGAACTAGATGGATGCTCTCCTACAGTATTCCCTATAGAACTAGATGGATGCTCTCCTACAGTATTCCCCATAGAGCTAGATGGATGCTCTCCTACAGTATTCCCCATAGAACTAGATGGATGCTCTCCTACAGTATTCCCCATAGAACTAGATGGATGCTCTCCTACAGTATTCCCCATAGAACTAGATGGATGCTCTCCTACAGTATTCCCCATAGAACTAGATGGATGCTCTCCTACAGTATTCCCTATAGAACTAGATGGATGCTCTCCTACAGTATTCCCCATAGAACTAGATGGATGCTCTCCTACAGTATTCCCCATAGAACTAGATGGATGCTCTCCTCCTACACCCTCCTATAGTATGCTCTGTAGATCTGGAAGGATGCTCTCCTCCTACACCCTCCTACAGTATGCTCTGTTGAACTAGATGGATGCTCTCCTACAGTATGCTCCATAAAGCCAGAAGGATGCTCTCCTCCTACAGTATGCTCCGTAGAACTAGGAGGCTGTCCTCCTACAGTATGCTCCGTAGAACTAGAATGATGCTCTCCTCCTACAGTATGCTCCGTAGAACAAGAAAGATGCTCTCCTCCTACAGTATGCTCCATATAACTAGGATGCTGTCCTACAGTATGCTCCGTAGAACTAGAATGATGCTGTCCTACACCCTCTTACAGTCTGCTCCGTAGAACTAGAATGATGCTCTCCTACACCCTCCTACAGTATGCTCCGTAGAACTAAAATGATGCTCTCCTCCTACATTATGCTCCGTAGAGCTAGAATTAGAATTTAGCCTTCCCTGTTTGTTGTGTTCTAAAACCATGTCAGTTGTCCTGTGGAGTTAAGTGCTGATTTCCCTGCCACAGATTCAGTTTAGGCCTAGTTCTGTAAAATCTATTTTAGATGGAGACTCTCCATTGAGCATGCTTTTTAGTCCAGGAGTAGTCTCAAATCGGGATCTGGGAAACTATCCCTACATTTTGGTTAATCTCCCTTGAGGAGATGGTCTGAGTGATTTTGTGGCGTGACGCTTCCCTGGCCCTGTCACCAGTCTGCATAGCCCTCGGTCTTCCACATTCTCTCTCTGTGGTCCTGTTTTAGTCATCCTCCCTTCCTCCCAGTCCCTATCCTCTGGCTCCTTGCTTCTCTCCCTAGTCAGCCTCCCTTCCTCCCAGTCCCAATCTTCTGGCTCCTCTCTTCTCTCCCTAGTCAGCCTGCCTTCCTCCCAGTCCCTACCCTCTGGCTCCTCTCTTCTCTCCCTAGTCTGCCTCCCCTCCTCCCAGTCCCTATCCTCTGTCTCCTTGCTTCTCTCCCTAGCCTGCCTGCCTGCCTGACACCATTAATTGTAGAGGTATCAGCTGTGTCTGGGTCTAGTGTTCATAGCATAGGTATCAGCTGTGTCTGGTTCTAGTGTTAATAGCAGAGGTATCAGCTGTGTCTGGGTCTAGTGTTAATAGCAGAGGTATCAGCTGTGTCTGGATTTAGTGGGGGACGTTGAAGGGCAAGTGTGGCTAGTAGAGGAATTCCACCAATAACATGATAGCTGCAGTCAGATATTCTCCAGTCAGACTGTCAGTAAACCTGGTTAGATTAGCATGGTAGCTACATAAACAGACAACCCAGTCAGATATCCTCCAGTCAGACTGTCAGTAAACCTACTTAGATTAGCATGGTAGCTACATAAACAGACAACCCAGTCAGATATCCTCCAGTCAGACTGTCAGTAAACCTGCTTAGATTAGCATGGTAGCTATATAAACAGACAACTCAGTCAGACTGTCAGTAAACCTGCTTAGATTAGCATGGTAGCTACATAAACAGACAACCCAGTCAGATATCCTCCAGTCAGACTGTCAGTAAACCTGCTTAGATTAGCATGGTAGCTACATAAACAGACAACCCAGTCAGATATCCTCCAGTCAGACTGTCAGTAAACCTACTTAGATTAGCACGGTAGCTACATAAACAGACAACCCAGTCAGATATCCTCCAGTCAGACTGTCAGTAAACCTGCTTAGATTAGCATGGTAGCTACATAAACAGACAACCCTGGGTAGGTTGGCGGATGGGGTGGCTTGCCAAAATAGGCCTGTGGTGTCATCTCCTCCTCCTCTGGAACTACTAGGGGTCCAAACTACCAGCCTGATATCCATAGAAACAGCATAGACTATGTAGAGATGTCATGTTAGGTTTAGTGATAGAGATGGGGTCTGTTGATGTTAGGTTTAGTGATAGAGATGGAGTCTGTTGATGTTAGGTTTAGTGATAGAGATGGAGTCTGTTGATGTTAGGTTTAGTGATAGAGATGGAGTCTGTTGATGTTAGGTTTAGTGATAGAGATGGAGTCTGTTGACGTCATGTTTCTAATATATTACCTCAGACCGTATGTCGTCCCGTCCCCAAGACTTCATACCATTCACAGTAACACACTGGTTAGAGTTATGGGAAGTAGGCTGATATTTGTCCATGGATTCAGGGTAGAGGATCCAGAATGCAGCTGGGTGGATCTGCACCACAGGTAGCGTGGGACGTGGTCTTATCTTAACTAAAACATTTGTCACTACTGAACTTTGGTTTTTAGGATGAAACTGTCCCTTTAAGGGTTCTGTTGTTCACTAGTCTACATTCCGTCTTCGGTCTGCACCGCCAACTGAGGACGGCTTGGCTCTGTCCTGGTTTTATTGGTTTTACACACAAATTCATCCAAGCAATGAAGATGGGTGTTAATCTAGGATAGAGGAGACGTGGAGTCTGAAGTAGCCTGAGAGAAGGAATTTAGAGCAGGAGTTCCAGTACTTTAATCTCATCAACTCCACTGTGTTTTATTTTGTTTCCTCCTTATTACACTGTTATATAGGCTGGACCAAGGCTGTGTTCATACTGTTATATAGGCTGGACCAAGGCTGTGTTCATACTGTTATATAGGCTGGACCAAGGCTGTGTTCATACTGTTATATAGGCTGGACCAAGGCTGTGTTCATACTGTTATATAGGCTGGACCAAGGCTGTGTTCATACTGTTATGTAGGCTGGACCAAGGCTGTGTTCATACTGTTATATAGGCTGGACCAAGGCTGTGTTCACACTGTTATATAGGCTGGACCAAGGCTGTGTTCATACTGTTATATAGGCTGGACCAAGGCTGTGTTGATACTGTTATATAGGCTGGACCAAGGCTGTGTTGATACTGTTATATAGGCTGGACCAAGGCTGTGTTCACACTGTTATATAGGCTGGACCAAGGCTGTGTTCATACTGTTATATAGGCTGGACCAAGGCTGTGTTCATACTGTTATATAGGCTGGACCAAGGCTGTGTTCATACTGTTATATAGGCTGGACCAAGGCTGTGTTCATACTGTTATATAGGCTGGACCAAGGCTGTGTTCATACTGTTATATAGGCTGGACCAAGGCTGTGTTCATTCTGTTATATAGGCTGGACCAAGGCTGTGTTCATACTGTTATATAGGCTGGACCAAGGCTGTGTTCATACTGTTATATAGGCTGGACCAAGGCTGTGTTCATACTGTTATATAGGCTGGACCAAGGCTGTGTTCATACTGTTATATAGGCTGGACCAAGGCTGTGTTCATACTGTTATATAGGCTGGACCAAGGCTGTGTTCATACTGTTATATAGGCTGGACCAAGGCTGTGTTCATACTGTTATATAGGCTGGACCAAGGCTGTGTTCATACTGTTATATAGGCTGGACCAAGGCTGTGTTCATACTGTTATATAGGCTGGACCAAGGCTGTGTTCATACTGTTATATAGGCTGGACCAAGGCTGTGTTCATACTGTTATATAGGCTGGACCAAGGCTGTGTTCATACTGTTATATAGGCTGGACCAAGGCTGTGTTCATACTGTTATATAGGCTGGACCAAGGCTGTGTTCATACTGTTATATAGGCTGGACCAAGGCTGTGTTCATACTGCTATATAGGCTGGACCAAGGCTGTGTTCATACTGTTATATAGGCTGGACCAAGGCTGTGTTGATACTGTTATATAGGCTGGACCAAGGCTGTGTTGATACTGTTATATAGGCTGGACCAAGGCTGTGTTCATACTGTTATATAGGCTGGACCAAGGCTGTGTTCATACTGTTATATAGGCTGGACCAAGGCTGTGTTCATACTGTTATATAGGCTGGACCAAGGCTGTGTTCATACTGTTATATAGGCTGGACCAAGGCTGTGTTCATACTGCTATATAGGCTGGACCAAGGCTGTGTTCATACTGTTATATAGGCTGGACCAAGGCTGTGTTGATACTGTTATATAGGCTGGACCAAGGCTGTGTTGATACTGTTATATAGGCTGGACCAAGGCTGTGTTGATACTGTTATATAGGCTGGACCAAAGCTGTGTTCATACTGTTATATAGGCTGGACCAAAGCTGTGTTCATACTGTTATATAGGCTGGACCAAGGCTGTGTTCATACTGTTATATAGGCTGGACCAAGGCTGTGTTCATACTGTCATGTAGGCTGGACCAAGGCTGTGTTCATACTGTTATATAGGCTGGACCAAGGCTGTGTTGATAATGTTATATAGGCTGGACCAAGGCTGTGTTCATACTGTTATATAGGCTGGACCAAGGCTGTGTTCATACTGTTATATAGGCTGGACCAAGGCTGTGTTGATACTGTTATATAGGCTGGACCAAGGCTGTGTTCATACTGTTATGTAGGCTGGACCAAGGCTGTGTTGATACTGTTATATAGGCTGGACCAAGGCTGTGTTCATACTGTTATATAGGCTGGACCAAGGCTGTGTTGATACTGTTATATAGGCTGGACCAAGGCTGTGTTCATACTGTCATGTAGGCTGGACCAAGGCCCTCTATATGATGATCATGTTGGGGTAACACTGTTGATAACCCTCTAGGATCTCTATATGGAGCGGAAACCTATACATAGGATGGCAGAAAGATTAGCCCTGATGAACAAATGTAAATAAACAAACTTAACTGAAGCAGGAAGCCCTTTCAATCACGAGTCATAGACATGATGACCAATGCATTTACAGTTCAGACCCACTAAATGCCCCTGCACAGGCCAATATAACTAACCGTTTCCAGCTCAGGTTCAGGCCTTTGGCTGACCCTGTATAGTGTACTACACTACTTAACCAGGCCTTATATGGCTCAGGAAGTGTACCATAATGTAACCTTTATTTAACTAGGCAAGTCAGTTGAGAATGAAAATCTTATTTAAAATGATGGCCTACCGGGGGTTAAACTGCCTTGTTCAGGTGCAGAACGACAGATTTTTTTTTTTTTACCTTGTCAGCTCAGGGATTTCATCCAGGAACCTTTCGGTTACTGGCCCAACGCTCTACCCACTAGGCTACCTGCCGTCCAAAGGGAATAAGGTTACCATTTCAGATGCAGCCGTTGAAACATTTTTAACGTTCCTTGTGAGGAGGGTGATCATCGATGCCTCTCTGACGACCTGACTGGGTCTTTTTTTGCCGATCTTAGATGACACGGTCTCAGGGGTGTCTCGGTGACGGGTCGGCTGATCAAGAGATGACGGACCGTTTACCCTCTGAATAGCCCTCCTCACTTCTCCGAGTGCTGAAAGGAACTCTTTATCTATCGGCCAGTCTACCGGAGAGGGAGAACCGTTCTGGACTGCGTCCCAAATGGCTCACTATACAGTGCACTACTTCTAACCAGAGCCCTTACTTCCCTATCAGGCCCCTTGTCAAAAGTAGTGCACTATATCGGGAGAAGAGCGTGATTTGGGATGCGAATTCGAAGTCCCTGTTCCATCAGGCTGAATACTGGATGGACGTTCTGAATGAGGAGAAAGGGTTTGTACCTTCATGACCACCGTAGCTTGCTTGTCAATCAACAATGACAGGTGATACAGGTCAGCCAGGGGATTCTGAATGTGGGATGCTGTATAGTTCCATCTTCGAGGCATAGAGTTTTCACTGCAGTTATCGTGTATTTTTCAGGTTGTTCTCTTTTAAAAATAGGTATTATTATTCATTAGTAGAAGTTGTCACTTTCTGCCTAAAATAACGTTTTGTTTTTTTTTGCTGGTATTTTCTTGAGGTCTGCACTGTTTTTGACCTGATGTGAAATGTTATATTTACAGTCCGTTGATTAGCTTAGAAACCGTGGCTACATGCAGTAAACTGGTAAACAGTGCTGATGAAACAACATGGTAATCTAGTGTTGTTTAGAATGGACTCCAGTTATGTTTAACCTGAATCACTTTCTCCTCTCCTCTGGGGAGTGATCAACCCCCTAGAGCATCTGTCCCTCTCTCTAACCTGTCTCCTTTCTCCTCTCCTCTGGGGAGTGATCAACCCCCTAGAGTATCTGTCCCTCTCTAACCTCTCCTTTCTCCTCTCCTATTGTTCCCTCTATCTCCTCTCCACCTTTTTTCTCATTTCCTTCCCCACCCCTCTCCGCCTCTCCATCCTTCTCCACCCCTCTCCCTTCCACCCTCCCAGCCTCCTCCCTTTTCCCACCCACCACCTCTCCCTCCCTTTCTACCCCTCTCCCACCCCCCCTTTCCCTTCCTCTTTGTCAAATGTCTTCCCTGCTAGAGTTTCCCGGTCAACTGTAAGTGCTGTTATTGTGATGTGGAAACGTCTAGGAGCAACAACGGCTCAGCCACGAAGTGGTAGGCCACACAAGCTCACAGAACGGGACCGCCAAGTGCTGAAGCACGTGAAAATCGTCCGTCCTCGGTTGCAACACTCACTTCTGAGTTCCAAACTGTCTCTGGAAGCAAAGTCAGCACCAGAACTGTTCGTCGAGAGTTTCATGAAACCCTAGAATATCACTATATGCTGTAGCATTAAGATTTCCCTTCACTGGAACTAAGGGGCCTAGTCCCAACCATGAAAAACAGCCCCGGACCATTATTCCTCCTCCACCAAACTTTACAGTTGGTACTATGCATTGGGGCAGGTGGCGTTCTCATGGCATCCACCAAACCCAGATTTGGCCGTCGGATTGCCAGATGGTGAAGCGTGATTGATCACTCAAGAGAACACGTTTCCACTGTTCCAGGGTCTTGGCATTGAGCATGATGATCTTAGGCTTGTGTGCAGCTGATTGGCCATGAAAACCCATGGTTCCAACTTTGTGGCAACAGTTTTCGGAAGGCCCTTTCCTGTTTCAACCTGACAATGCCCCCATGCACAAAGCGAGGTCCATACAGAAATGTTGTTGAAATCAGTGTGGAAGAACTTGACTGGCCTGCACAGAGCCCTGACCTCAACTCCATCTAAAACCTTTGGGATTAATTGGAATGCCGACTGTGACCCAGGCCTAATCGCCCAACATTATTGCGCGACCTCACTAATGCTCTTGAGGCTGAATGGAACCAAGTCCCTGCAGCAATGTTCCAACATCTAGTGGAAAGCCTTCCCAGAAGAGTGGAGGCTGTTATAGCAGCAATGTTCCAACATCTAGTGGAAAGCCTTCCCAGAAGAGTGGGGGCTGTTATAGCAGCAATGTTCCAACATCTAGTAGAAAGCCTTCCCAGAAGAGTGGAGGCTGTTATAGCAGCAATGTTCCAACATCTAGTAGAAAGCCTTCCCAGAAGAGTGGAGGCTGTTATAGCAGCAAAGAGGGGAACAAATCCAAATTTCCATGATTTTGGAATGAGATGTTATACGAGCACGTGTCCACATACTCTTGGTCTTGTAATCAATTAACATAAATATGGGTTGTATTTACAATGGTGTTTGTCCTTCACTGGTTTCCCTTTTCTTGTGGCAACAATTCTTGCTGCTGTGATTGCATGCTGCGTTATTTCGCCTAACAGCTATGGGAATTTATCAATGTTTGATTTGTTTTCAAATTCTCTGTGGGAAATATGTGTCTCTAATATGGTCATACATTGGGCAGGAGGTTAGGAAATGCAGCTCAGTTTCCACCTCATTTTGTGGGCAGAGTGCACATAGCCTGTCTTCTCTTGAGAGCCAGGTCTGTCTACGGCGGCCTTTCTCAATAGCAAGGCTATGCTCACTGAGTCTGTATATAGTCAAAGCTTTCCTTAAGTTTGGGTCAGTCACAGTGGTCAGGTATTCTGCCACTGTGTACTCTCTGTTTAGGGCCAAATAGCATTCTAGTTTGCTCTGTTTTTTTGTTAATTCTTTTCAATGTGTCAAGTAATTATGTTTTTGTTTTCACATGATTTGGTTGGGTCTAATTGTGTTGCTGTCCTGGAGCTCTGTGGGGTGTGTTTGTGAACAGAGCCCCAGGACCAGCTTGCTTAGGGGACTCTTCTCCAGGTCTCTCTCTCTCTCTCGAAATCAGTAACTGTTTTATATACAGATGTGGAGCTGCCGCCCCCCCCCCCCCCCCCCCCCTACACACAGACGCACACACCCTCTAGCCTTCTTTTACACAGCCTCTCCTCCTCAGTGAAGCTCTTTCTCTCTGTCTCTCTTCTGCCCTGAAAAGACCTGTATGAATAACAACCGTGAGTTCAGCTTACCAGCCAGGCCCCAGACAATGGAGGATGAGTGCATTCATCTCAGCACTCCCAGGAAAGGCTCCAGTTCAGCTGAGCTAGTATTGTGGCCTGACCCCGTCTCACTAGTCAGTCGGAGGGAGGCAGGGGCCCGGGACTTGCTGCCTTTGGAGTGGCTGCTCCCTGCAGAGTGGATGATAGGGCTGTTCTGGCAGTTATGGTTTGGGGAATTCAAAGAGAGAAAGGGGGAGAGAGAGAGATGGTGAGGAAAAAGAGTGCTAGATAGATAGATAGATAGATAGATAGGGGAGAGCGTTATGGAGAGAGAGCGGGGGAGAGCGAGACTGAGATGGGGGGAGAGAGAGAGACAGAGTTAAATGCTTTTTTTGTGTCCTCCTCCCCTCCTCTTCTTCTCCTCTTCTTCTCCCCTCTTCTCCTCCCCTTCTCCCCTCTTCTCCCCCTTCCTTGAGTTGAACGTTGTTTTTTTCCGTTTAAATGTTAATATGATTATGTTGTTATACACCTGTGAACTGACGATACAGAAGCACATCGTTGCCTGGAATGTTATTGACATTGAGATTTGTGTAGACTAAAGAGTTAACCTAACTTGAGAGAGAGAATTACGACGGTTTTAAGTTGATGATTGTAAATATTGAACAGTCTAGCAATTTTAAGAATGCTGGTATTTAAAGCCATGTCCTAGTGAATCCCTGTTTCTTCTCTTTCTACAGGTCTCCAAGGGATCTACAAACCACTGAAGTGGCTCTGACAAAAGAACAGGGGAAACAGGAGGAAAGTAGAGGAGAAAAGAAAAGGAGAAAAACACTAAACAAAAGGAGAGGGGACTCTCAGAGAGAGAGAGAGAGAAAGAGAGAGAGCCCTTATTGAAAAGAAAAGCGGAGGTCGGCTCGGGGAGGATCAGCTTTGTCCATCGGTGTGGGGTTGGGGGTGCATGCTTGTCCTCTCCAGTGGGCTTCCTCCTTTGTGAGAGAGAGAGAGAGTTAACAAAAGACAAAGAATGTGCAATAAACAGAGAGGAGAATGTCGACCGGCGGAGGAGGCTGGAGCGGGGATGCTTGGTCTGGGGAGGAGAACCAGTGTGGTACTACTACTGGCTCTCCTGGTAGCCATGGTCCAGGGACAGGTGGAGGTAATGGGGGACATGCTGCAGGATGAACCCGGGAAGCTGGAGGCCTCCATGCACTCCTCCATACTGTCAGACTTCCAGGAGGTGGAGGCCTTGGAGCCGGTGGCGGCTACAGTCTATCAGGCTGAAGTAGGAGCAGCAGGGGGGGAGTCAGGAATCCCCGACTCGTCTGCTGTGGTGGGCCGGGTGTTTCAGATGAAGGTCCCGTTGAAGACGGACCACACCAGCAACACTAAGGTGTGTGTGTGTGTGTGGTGGGGGAGGGGCCTGTTCAATTCTAAAATGTAATTCTATGTTTTACCCATTTTAAACACGTGTGAAACATTCCTGTAGTAAGGACACAGCTTGTAGGCCCTAACTAGGTAACTGTTTATCTGTCCATGTCTTTCCACGAGGGCCACAGACACTGGTCCCAGGGTGGCCACCCCACAGAAACTGGTCCAAACCGGTCGGGGGTTGATTGGTGAAACATGCCAACTGTTTGAAATGCATGAACCCAGCACTTATTCCAGCATTGTGTTGCCTAGTCCCATGATGGCTATCTGAGTCTCCCAGGCCGTGGGTGTAGTCCTATGTCCACAGGATCCTTTCTGCCCTGTCAAACGCATGTTAAAGGCCCTAGTACCAAACACCAAACCCTGAGCCCTTTGTGCATATGGGAAAATCCACCCTGACAGCCGGGCTAAAAGAATGCTAACACCAAGCACTTTTAGAAGAGAAGAGACACACACAGGGCGGGGTACAGCCGTTCATTTCCTCCACAATATTTACTCTAGATAGTGATTCTTTCTCACTTCAAGCAGATGTCAGATCTAGGTTATGGTTGGTCTAATGGTAGTCTAATTATTTTTAGGGTGTCAAATCACAGACCCATGATAGAGTGTGTGTGTGTACACATTCTTGCTTGCGTGCGTGTGATAAACACAAGTATTTGATTTAAACATGTCATATCTACACTGAATATACAAAACATTAAGAACACCTGCTCTTTCCATGACTGACCAGGTGAAAGCTTTGATCCCTCAGTGTAGATGAAGGGGAGGAGACAGGTTAAAGAAGGATTTTTAATCCATGAGACAGTTCAGATATGGATTCTGTATGTGTGCCATTCATATGGTGAATCGGCAGGACAAAAGATTGAAGTGCCTTTGGACGGGTATGGTAGTACAGTGGCAAGAAAAAGAAGGTGAACCCTTTGGAATTACCTGAATTTCTACATAAATGAGTCATACAATTTGATCTGATTCTAGAACATGTAGGCTCTATAGAAGTCTAGATTATTCTAGAACATGTAGGCTCTATAGAAGTCTAGATGATTCTAAGGACATGTAGGCTCTATAGAAGTCTAGATGATTCTAGAACATGTAGGCTCTATAGAAGTCTAGATGATTCTAGAACATGTAGGCTCTATAGAAGTCTAGATTATTCTAGAACATGTAGGCTCTATAGAAGTCTAGATGATTCTAAGGACATGTAGGCTCTATAGAAGTCTAGATTATTCTAGAACATGTAGGCTCTATAGAAGTCTAGATGATTCTAAGGACATGTAGGCTCTATAGAAGTCTAGATTATTCTAGAACATGTAGTCTCTATAGAAGTCTAGATGATTCTAAGGACATGTAGGCTCTATAGAAGTCTAGATGATTCTAGAACATGTAGGCTCTATAGAAGTCTAGATGATTCTAGAACATGTAGGCTCTATAGAAGTCTAGATTATTCTAGAACATGTAGGCTCTATAGAAGTCTAGATGATTCTAAGGACATGTAGGCTCTATAGAAGTCTAGATTATTCTAAGGACATGTAGGCTCTATAGAAGTCTATATTATTCTAAGGACATGTAGACTATAGAAGTCTAGATTATTCTAAGGACATGTAGACTATAGAAGTCTAGATGATTCTAGAACATGTAGGCTCTATAGAAGTCTAGATGATTCTAAGGACATGTAGACTATAGAAGTCTAGATGATTCTAGAACATGTAGGCTCTATAGAAGTCTAGATGATTCTAGAACATGTAGGCTCTATAGAAGTCTAGATTATTCTAGAACATGTAGGCTCTATTGAAGTCTAGATGATTCTAAGGACATGTAGACTCTATTGAAGTCTCTAGATCACTCTAAGAACATGTAGGCTCTATAGAAGTCTAGATGATTCTAGAACATGTAGACTCTATAGAAGTCTAGATTATTCTAAGGACATGTAGACTATAGAAGTCTATATGATTCTAGAACATGTAGGCTCTATAGAAGTCTAGATTATTCTAAGGACATGTAGACTATAGAAGTCTAGATGATTCTAGAACATGTAGGCTCTATTGAAGTCTAGATGATTCTAGAACATGTAGGCTCTATAGAAGTCTAGATGATTCTAAGGACATGTAGACTCTATAGAAGTCTCTAGATCACTCTAAGAACATGTAGGCTCTATAGAAGTCTAGATGATTCTAGAACATGTAGACTCTATAGAAGTCTAGATGATTCTAGAACATGTAGGCTCTATAGAAGTCTAGATGATTCTAGAACATGTAGGCTCTATAGAAGTCTAGATGATTCTAGAACATGTAGGCTCTATAGAAGTCTAGATTATTCTAGAACATGTAGGCTCTATAGAAGTCTAGATGATTCTAGAACATGTAGGCTCTATAGAAGTCTAGATTATTCTAAGGACATGTAGGCTCTATAGAAGTCTAGATTATTCTAGAACATGTAGGCTCTATAGAAGTCTAGATTATTCTAAGAACATGTAGACTATAAAAGTCTAGATGATTCTAAGAACATGTAGACTATAGAAGTCTAGATGATTCTAAGGACATGTAGGATCTATAGAAGTCTCTAGATCACTCTAAAAACATGTAGGCTCTATAGAATTCTAGATGATTCTAGAACATGTAGGCTCTATAGAAGTCTAGATTATTCTAAGGACATGTAGACTATAGAAGTCTAGATTATTCTAGAACATGTAGGCTCTATAGAAGTCTAGATTATTCTAGAACATGTAGGCTCTATAGAAGTCTAGATTATTCTAGAACATGTAGGCTCTATAGAAGTCTAGATGATTCTAGAACATGTAGGCTCTATAGAAGTCTAGATTATTCTAAGGACATGTAGGCTCTATAGAAGTCTAGATTATTCTAGAACATGTAGGCTCTATAGAAGTCTAGATTATTCTAAGAACATGTAGACTATAAAAGTCTAGATGATTCTAAGAACATGTAGACTATAGAAGTCTAGATGATTCTAAGGACATGTAGGATCTATAGAAGTCTCTAGATCACTCTAAAAACATGTAGGCTCTATAGAAGTCTAGATGATTCTAGAACATGTAGGCTCTATAGAAGTCTAGATTATTCTAAGGACATGTAGACTCTAAAGAAGTCTCTAGGAACATCACCTCCACTCTGCTGATCCTCAACACTAGGGACCCACAAGGGTGCGTGCTCAGCCCCCTCCTGTACTCCGTTCACCCATGACTGCGTAGCCAAGCATGCCTGCAACTCAGTCATCAAGTTTGCAGGCGACACAACAGTAGTAGGCTTGATTACCAACGATGACGAGACAGCCTACAGAGAGGAGGTGAGGGCTCTGATAGTGTGGTGCCTGGAAAACAACCTCTCACTCAACGTCAACAAAAAAAAGGAGATGATCGTGGACAGGAAACAGCAGATGGAGCACCCACCTATCTACATCGACGGGACCACAGTGGAAAAGGTGGAAAGATTCAAGTTCCTTGGCGTACACATCATTGACAAACTGAAATGGACCACCCACACAGACAGTGTGGTGAAGAAGACGCAACAGAGCCTCTTCAACCTCAGGAGGCTAAAGAAATTTGGCTTGTAGGCTTAGACTAGAAATCACTGGCCACTTTAAGGAATGGAACACTAGTCACTTTAATAATGTTTACATATCTGGCATTACTCATCTGATATGTGTATATACTGTTTTCTATGCTTTTCTACTGCATCTTAGACCTTTCCGCTCTGACATCGTTCGTCCATACGTATATAGTCTTAATTCATTCCAACATAGATGTGTGTGTATTAGGTATATGTTGTGTAATTTGTTAGATATAACTTGTTGGATTTCACTTCACTGTTGGAGCTGGAAGCACAAGCATTTCGCTACACCCGCAATAGCATCTGTTAATCATGTGTATGTGACCAATAAAATTTGATTTCGATGATTCTGAGGAACATGTACAGCTGAAGTCGGAAGTTTACATACACTTAGGTTGGAGTCATTAAAACTACTTCACACATTGCTTGTTAACAAACTATAGTTTTGGCAAGTCGGTTAGGACATCTACTGTGTGCATGACACAAGTAATTTTTCCAACAATTGTTTACAGACAGATTATTTCACTTATAATTCACTGTATCGCAATTCCAGTGGGTCAGAAGTTTACATACACTTAACAGAAAATGATGTCATGGCTTTAGAAGCTTCTGATAGGCTAATTGCCATCATTTGAGTCAATTGGAAGTGTACCTGTGGATGTATTTCAAGGCCTACCTTCAGACTCACTGCCTCTTTGCTTGACATCATAGGAAAATCAAAATAAATCAGCCAAGACCTCAGAAAAAAAATTGTAGACCACAAGTCTGGCTCATCCTTGGGAGCAATTTCCAAACGCCTGAAGGTTTGAACCACGTTCATCTGTACAAACAATAGTATGAAAAGTATAAACATCATGGGACCACGCAGCCGTCATACCGCTCAGGAAGGAGACGCGATCTGTCTCAAATCAATCCCAGAACAACAGCAAAGGACCTTGTGCAGATGCTGGAGGAAACAGGTAAAACGAGTCCTATATCGACAAAGACCGCTCAGCAAGAAAGAAGCCACTGCTCCAAAACCACCATAAAAAGGCCAGACTACGGTTTGCAACTTCACATGGGGACAAAGATCATACGTTTTGGAGAAATGTCCTCTGGTCTGATGAAACAAAAATAGAACTGTTTGGCCATAATGACCATCGTTATGTTTGGAAGAAAAAGGGGGAGGCTTGCAAGCCGAAGAACACCATCCCAACCGTGAAGCACAGGGGCGGCAGCATCATGTTGTTGGGGTGCTTTGCTGCAGGAGGGACTGGTGCACTTCACAAAATAGATGGCATCATGATGGAAAATTGTGGATATATTGAAGCAACATCTCAAGACATCTGTCAGGAAGTTAAAGCTTGGTCACAAATGGGTCTTGCAAATGGACAATGACCCCAAGCATACTTCCAAAGTTGTGGCAAAATGTCTTAAGGACAACAAAGTCAAGGTATTGGAGTGGCCATCACAAAGCCCTGACCTCAGTCCTATAGATTTGTTGGGGGGCAGAACTGAAAAAGCATGTGCGAGCAAGGAGACCTACAAACCTGACTCAGTTACACCAGCTCTGTCAGGAGGAATGGGACAAAATTCACCCAACTTATTGTGGGAAGCTTGTGGAAGGCTTCACGAAACGTTTCACCCAAGTTAAACAATTTAAAGGCAATGCAACCAAATACGAATTGAGTGTAAACATCTGTAAACTTCTGACCCACTGGGAATGTGATGAAATAAATAAAAGCTGAAATAAAATCCTTCTCTCTACTATTATTATGACATTTCACATTCTTAAAATACAGTGGTGATCCTAACTGACCTAATACAGGTTTTTTTTACTGGGATTAAATGTCAGGAATTGTGAAAAACTGAGTTTAAATGTATTTGGCTAAGGTGTATGTAAACTCCCGACTTCAAACTGTATGCTCTATAGAAATCTCTAGATGGATCTAAGGCAAGGGGCGGCAGGTAGCCTAGTGGTTAAAGCATTGGGCCAACCGAAAGGTTGCTGGATCGTGTCCCCGAGCTGTCAAGGTAAAAATCTGGCGTTCTGCTCCTGAACAAGGCAGTTAACCCACTGTTCCCGCGTAGGCTGTCATTGTAAATAATATTTTTTTCTTAACTGACTTGCATAGTTAAATCAATTTTTTTTAAAGTACTTCAGTATATTTAATTGTTGCAGTGCTTCTTTAGATTGCAAGGAATAGAAATCAACTTAACTGTTGTGAGGTTCTTGTTGTTTTCAGCCCCACGACAATACTAGATACAAACTGTTTCTGAATCTCCTTTTCAACTACTCGGAAAGATACAGAGAGAAAGATACAGCAGGAAAGAAACATGTTCAGTTTGCTTGAATGTCCTGGCAAGTGGATCTGTTACAGTGAAATCAGCCTGTCTCTGATAAATGGAGAAAGATATCCCTGTTGTCTATACTTCCCCGGTGGTGCTCTACTCCCCTCCTCTCCAACGATGGCAACCAGGCAGCAGGACTCTATTTTTCTCTTTTCCTCTCTGTTTCCCAGAAACCCCTCTATTCGGACACACAAAGACTCACATTGAAACCTAATTAGGCTTGGCAGTGTGGCAGCAGAAAACTTCTATTAGTAGGATGGATGAAGGACCCAAGATAAAAATGGAAAATTTGAGTCTCTCAGTTCTCTGGTCAGATGTAGCTAAATCATTTCATCCAGAGTGGCTCGTACCAGTCAGAGTCCCTCCCTCCGTCCGTCCTTCCATCCATTCTCATTTGTTAGGATTTGATTCCCCTCTGCATAGAAACTAAGCAGGGTACCTACCACTGGTGTCATGAAGTTCAAGCCAGTCTTGGTGAGACTCTTTAGGGTGCAGTCTCAAGCTACTAATTTCTTTCCAGCTTTCAAATCAGAACATTCTTATCTTCTCCTCTACCCTGCTACTCTTACACTGGTCCTTAGTGCACTACTTTCTATTCTATTAGTGTACAAAGAAGGTAGTGCACTACTTCCTGTCAATATACCTGGTAAAATAATAGTTAATAAACAACTCTAAGCGGGGAGGGGCATATAATAAAATCTCAGATTTTTCCCCAAATTCTGTTTTATATTTTCCCAAATAGTTTTCTCAGTTTTATTTTTTACCATGTTTTAGATTTGGTTTTATTTGTCATTCTCAAAATTACAATTGTTCATAGACAAATAATAGGATGTTCTGAGTCCATGTCAAAAAAATAATCACATTTGAATACCTTTTTTTTAGGTCTGGAAGAAAACAAACAAATTGGGCATCTGGCCCTTTAATTGGGCATCTGGCCCTTTTAATTTGGGCATCTGGCCCTTTTAATTTGGCGTCTGGCCCTTTAATTGGGCATCTGGCCCTTTTAATTGGGCATCTGGCCCTTTAATTGGGCATCTGGCCCTTTTAATTTGGCGTCTGGCCCTTTTAAATGGGCATCTGACCCTTTTTAGTTGGGCGTCTGGCCCTTTTTAGTTGGGCATCTGGCCCTTTTTAATTGGGCATCTGGCCCTTTTTAATTGGGCATCTGGCCCTTTTAAATGGGCATCTGGCCCTTTTTAGTTGGGCGTCTGGCCCTTTTTAGTTGGGCATCTGGCCCTTTTAATTGGGCATCTGGCCCTTTTAATTGGGCATCTGGCCCTTTTTAATTGGGCATCTGGCCCTTTTTAATTGGGCATCTGGCCCTTTTTAATTGGGCATCTGGCCGTTTTTAATTGGGCATCTGGCCCTTTTAATTTGGCGTCTGGCCCTTTTAATTTGGCGTCTGGCCCTTTAATTGGGCGTCTGGCCCTTTAATTGGGCATCTGTCCCTTTTAATTTGGCGTCTGGCCCTTTTAAATGGGCATCTGGCCCTTTTTAGTTGGGCGTCTGGCCCTTTTAAATGGGCATCTGGCCCTTTTAGTTGGGCGTCTGGCCCTTTTTAATTGGGCATCTGGCCCTTTTTAATTGGGCATCTGGCCCTTTTAATTGGGCGTCTGGCCCTTTTTAGTTGGGCGTCTGGCCCTTTTAAATGGGCGTCTGGCCCTTTTTAGTTGGGCGTCTGGCCCTTTTTAGTTGGGCATCTGGCCCTTTTAATTGGGCGTCTGGCCCTTTTTAATTGGGCATCTGGCCCTTTTTAATTGGGCATCTGGCCCTTTTTAATTGGGCATCTGGCCCTTTTAATTGGGCATCTGGCCCTTTAATTGGGCATCTGGCCCTTTAATTGGGTGTCTAGTGAGTTAGGAATGTATCGTCTAATGTGCCTGTCTTGTGATGGTGCTATACTGCTGCTGCTCATTTCATGGCAAAGTTACAATTGATATGTAGCAGATACAATTGATATGGCGTGGTAGGGTAGCCTAGTGGTTAGAGTGTTGGACTCATAACCTAAAAGGTTGCAAGTTCATATCCCAGAGTAGACATCTGTCGTTCTGCCCCTGAACAGGCAGTTAAACCCACTGTTCCTAGTCTGTCATTGTAAATAAGAATTTGTTCTTAACTGACTTGCCTAGTAAAATAAAAATATATACTTCTGTCTGGAAAGTCAACTTTGCAGTTAACATTGAATTAATCATGTGAGGAAACCCACACTACGATTATCATGTCAACTGTCTACACTCAAATGTTGTGCACAAATTTGTTTACATCCTTGTTAGTGAGCATTTTATCCTTTGCCAAGATAATCCATCCACCTGACAGGTGTGGCATATCAAGAAGCTGATTAAACAGCATTATCATTACACAGGTGCACCTTGTACTGGGGACAATACAAGGTCACTCTAAAATGTGCAGTTTTGTCACACAACACAATGCCATAGATGTTTCAAGTTTTGAGGGAGCTATTGGCATGCTGTCTGCAGTAATGTCCTCCAGAAATGTTGCCAGATAATTTAATGTTAATTTCTCGACCATAAGCCTCCTCCAACATCGTTTTAGAGAATTTGACAGTACATCCAACCGGCCTCAGAACCGCAGACCACCTGTAACCACGCCAGCCCAGGACCTCCACATCCAACTTTTTCACCTGCGGGATCGTCTGAGGGGGGGTGGGGTTAATGGGGATGACCTGCTTCCAAGTGGGTGGGCCTGGCTCCCAAGTGGGTGGACCTGGCTCCCAAGTGGGTGGGCCTGGCTGCCAAGTGGGTGGGCCTGGCTCCCAAGTGGGCTGGGCCTATGCCCACCCATGGCTGCACCCCTGCCCAGTCATCTGAAATCCATAAATTAGGGCCTAATTTATTTATTTCAATTGATTGATTTCCTGATATGAACTGTAACAGCAAAATATTAGAAATTGTTGTATGTTGCGTTTTACATTTTTGTTAAGTGTACTTTCACTGTGTGTATCCGTGTGTGCGTGTGTGTCCGTGTGTGTGCGTGCCTGTGCGTGCCTATGTGTGTGTGTGCGTCCCTGTGTGTGTGTGTGTGTATCCTTGAATGTTGTTGTGGTACACCTCCTTCCACTTACATCACAAAGGTAAAGTACATCTGGTTCAATTCTTTATTTATTTGTTG